>NW_020171827.1:1240560-1270456 GCF_003031525.2 Neophocaena asiaeorientalis asiaeorientalis | reverse complement strand
AACCCGCGTCCCCTGCATCGGCAGGCGGACTCTCAACCACTGCGCCACCAGGAAAGCCCTCATTCAGTGAATTTTTAACCTTGGTTATCATCTCTTTGCTGTAGAGCAGAAACTAACAACATCGTAAAGCAATTATATTCCCAAAAAAATTAATTAAAAAAATTCACTGAATGGGCTCAAGAGCAGAGTGGAGATGGCAAGTGAATGTCAGCAGACTTGAAGATATATCAATAGATTATCTAGTCTGAACAGAGAATAAAGGTTGAGAAATAAATGAACAGAGCTTTAGTGATGTGTAATTGAATAACAGAAGGCCTAACGTTCATGTCAAAGTCCCTGAAAGATATAGGAAAAAATGTGTGCTAAAAACATTTGAAGAAACAAGAGTGGAAAACTACTCAACTCTGGAAAAAGACCAACGTACAGATTCAAGTATCTGAGCAAACCCCAAACAGCATGAATTTGGGGGGAGGGGTTACCCTAAGACAAACTGCTAGAAACTAAAGACATTCCATTTGGGTGACGAAAAACTTCTGGAGTAAGAGTGGTGATGGCTGCACAACACCGTGAATGATTAATGCCACTAAACTGTATACTTTAAAATTGCTAAAATGGCAAGTTTTGTGTGTATTTTACCACAATTAAAAGAAGACAAAGAAATAATCTTCAAAGTAGCCAGAGTAAAATGATATGCTACATGATTACAATGATTAGAAGGATTCTGGGTATCTCATACAAAACATCAAGGTTAAAAAGAAGTAACACAAAAATTGTAAAGAACTGTAATCTCAGATTAAAAACATCAATAATAAAAGTGAAATCAAGACATTCTCAGATGAAGGGAAATGTTAAGAACTCACAGCAGACCTACTTTAAAAGAATTAAAGAAGAACTTCAGAAAGAAGGAAAATGATACTAGGAGGAAACATGAATAAGAGGAACAAAGGAAGAACAACAGAAATGGTAAATAACTGGACCAATATAGACTATTCTCCTCTTGTGTTCTTTAAAATGTTTGATGGTTGAAAGCAAAAAGTACCTGATGACCTTTTCAATGCATGTAGATGTAACACATAAGACATCAGTGACACCAAGGAAGAAGTGTAAATGCATCTATAAGGGTTCTAAATGCCAAAAGAAGTGATAGGTAGCAATCATATGTTAAAAAAAGTTAAATATGTATTTTGTCATCCATGGAACAACCACCAAAAAAGCTATATAAAGAGATATTGTCAAAAGCACAATTAACATGGAATACTAAAAATGTTCCAATAACTCAAAGCATGACAAGAAAAGTAAAAGAACAAAAAAAATAATGGAATGGTAGACCTAAACCCAAATATATCAATAATTATATTAAATGTACATGGTCTAAAAACAATTAGAAGTCAGAAAATGTCATATTAAATTTTAAAAATGACAACTATATGCTATCTATGAGAAATTCACTTCGGAAATATTTATATTGGTAAGTCAGAAGTAAAAGAATGAATATATACTGTAAACCATAATTAAAATAAAGCTGGAAAGACAAGCAATTCATTTACATAATAGGCAAAAGTCATGAAGAGACATCTCACTGAAGAGGATATGAAGACAGCAAATAAGTACATGCAAAGATCTTCTACAACAGCAGCCATCAGGGAAATCCAAATTAAAACCACAATGAGCTTATCACTACACATCTATCAGAATGGTAAAAATAAGATATAGTGGCAACATCAAATTCTGGAAAGAACTTAGAGAAACTGGGTCATTCATACATTGCTGGTGGGAATACAAAGTGATACAACCATTCTGGAAAACCACTAAACAATGTTCAGTTTCTTATAAAATTAGACACTGGAATACTACTCAGCAATAAAACTGAACTTCTGATACATACAAGTTGGAATTACGCTGAGTGAAACACAGGCAATTTCTAAAGGCTGTATATGCTGTATGAGTCCATTTATGTAACATTCTTGAAGTTACAAAATTATATAAGTGGAGAACAGTCTACTGGTTGCAAAGGGTTGGTTATTGGGGGAAGGATGATGGGAGGTGAGTCTGAAAAAGTCTATAAAAGGGCAACACAAGGGGTCCTTGTGGTAATGAAACTGCTCTGTATCTCTTTTTTTTTTTTTTTGCGGTACGCGGGCCTCTCACTGTTGTGGCCTCTCCCGTTGTGAAGCACAGGCTCCAGACGCGCAGGCTCAGCGGCCATGGCTCACGGGACCAGCCGCTCCGCGGCATGTGGGATCTTCCCAGACCGGGGCACGAACCCGTGTCCCCTGCATCGGCAGGCGGACTCTCAACCACTGCGCCACCAGGGGAGCCCCTGCTCTGTATCTTGACGGTGGTTGTAAATACAAAAACCTGCACACGATAAAACTGTGTTTAACTAATATACACAATTACATGTAAAATTCTGTAAGTCTGAATAAGATAATGGCACGTGTAAAAGTCAATTTCCCGTTTGTGATACTGTATTACACTCTGTAAGATATTACCATCAGGGGACATTAGGTAAAGAGTTCACTCCTGCAACTGCACGTGAACATACAATACTCAATATAAAGTTTTTTTGTTTTTTTTTAAGTAAAAAACAAAACTGGAGTGAATGGCTATATTAATAGGCAAAGTAAACTTCAGAGCAAAGAGGATTACGAGGGATAAAGAGAGGATACTGCATAATGAAAAAAGACCTTAAGACTTAATAATCATATGTATATGCACCCAACAAGAGTCCAAAATACACAAAGTAAAAGTAACCAAAAAGAGTAAATCCAGAGTTACAGTTGGACACTTCAACACACCCCCTCTCATTAATAGTTAAAACTAGTTGACAGAAAATCAGCAAGGACAGCAAAGAACTGAGTAACATAGCAATTGGATCCAGTTGACGTATATAGAATACCCCATGCGACACCAGCAAAATACATTCTTCTCAAGAGTAAATGAAACATGAAACAAGATAAACCTTAACTTGGGCCTTTAAAAAAACTTGACTTATGTTAAAAGACTGCAGTCATACGGTGCATATTCTCAGACCATAATGCAATTAAACTAGAAATTGTTAAGAAAATTTCCAAATATTTGAAATGAAAACTCAATATGTAAACTCTTAAGCTAGTTTCATTTATATGTATTATTACAAAACTTGAAAATTTTTAGATTATATCTAATTAAGTCTATTGTGCATTTAAAAAAAATCGGAAGAGAGTTAAGTGTCTGGAACTAGTCATTTGTAAATCACAAGTCAGACATAGTCTATGCCCACTGTAATACTGTCAATATTGGTATGGAACATTAAGGAACCATTTGAGCCATACTCTAGAACTGCAAGGTCACACCAAATAAGAGACTACTCCTTCATTAGTTGGTTATAAGTCACTACAAAAAAACTGTATATTGTCAATATGGTCCCTTTCACCTTAGTTTTCTGCTAATCATCTTGCAATTTGTTATTAACAGCAATATTCATTTAAGGAGTCAGTGCTCTAAAACATAACTACCTCAAGACTGAGATTCTACATTCTTGATCTGATCCAGTTTATCTAGCCTCCTCCTACCCTTAGGTAAGTTAAGACATGCAATGATTGAAAAAATCTCAGTTCCTAAAATGTGAATGACTCAGACACTTGAGACATTTAGGAGACTTTCTCATCTAGAGGAAATAAAGTTTGACTTAATGAAAACATAGGTCAGGGTTGAGATATTCTGTCACATGTGTCAAGTGAAGGAGTTGGTTATGGCATATTTTAATATTTTAAGTGTGTATTATGTCAGTGTTGCTGAATTTTCTAATTTCAAGTCATACTCTCATCTCCAACAGTAGCAATGTAGTTTGTTGTTTTTTTTTTTTGCAGTATGCGGGCCTCTCACTGCTGTGGCCTCTCCCGTTGTGGAGCACAGGCTCCGGACGTGCAGGCTCAGCGGCCATGGCTCACGGGCCCAGCCGCTCCGCGGCATGCGGGATCCTCCCAGACCGGGGCACGAACCTGTGTCCCCTGTATCGGCAGGCAGACTCTCAACCACTGCGCCACCAGGGAAGCCCACAATGTAGTTATTTTAAAGGCAAAAGGAAAATATGCCAGAAAGTGATAGCTTGAGTACAATTAGACATAAAATATGCATTTTTACTATGATCCACATTAAAAAAATGAAGTAACACTCATAGCCGCCATCCTCATCTTACATTCATTCAATATATTTATTGACTATCTGTTGGGTGCCATACATGAGGCAGTCACTGCTCTCAAGAAATACCCAGTTCAGTGGGCAGACATAATTATAATTTAATATGATATTTGCTGTAACAGAGGGACCACAGATAAAGGGATATTGACAGGCTTCACAGAGAAGACCTTTGGCTGGGCTTTTGAGTAGGTAGGACAGTCTTCAAGAGGAAGTGAAAAGAGATGAACCAAGAGAAGGATGGGTCCATGCACAGACAGAACATGAAAGAGCATTACTGCTCAGTAACACTAGAACTCAGGGCACTTTAAACACAGGATGAGGTGGGTAGGATGGGAAGAAGACTTAGACCATTTTGGGAAGGGTCTTACACACCCCAGAGGATTAAGGGAAAAGAAGTGATCACAAGTTTCCTCAAAAAATGAACTCCAGAGACAGGTAGCATCTACTGTTGCTGTCCAGCAACAAATGATAAAAGACTGAACTAAAACAGCAGTCATGGAAATAGAGAGGGGAGGACAGAGTCCAAGGATATTCAGCAGATAAAACAGAAAAGACTTACTGACCAAATTGACTATGAGGAAGGAGTCCCACCCAGCTTCTAACACAGACATATCCTAAAAAGAGAATACGAGAAAAAAAAATGGGTAGAAGAGGATAATAAATTATTCTTGTACATGTTTTGCAATGTGATGTACCTCCTAGATAACTAGATGGAGACTTGCTGCAGTTCTGTGCAAACAGGAATGTGGGTTTCAGGAGTCCAGAGGCTGGAAGCAAAGGTTTAGGAGTCAGTGATTGATGAGTTGAAGTCTCTGGGGATAGATGAAATCAAACATGGAAAATATATTCTTATCATAATAAATGCTTCCTTGGCAAAGGAGCACTGATTGAAAACTGATTTAAAGTTTTACAACACATCAAGTTTCCTTTGCTTCAAAAAGTTTGTAAACCACTCTTTGAAAATGATCATCATAAAAGCCAATAAGGAGGTGGGGTTCTACCATCAACACTGAACTCCACTTCTGCAAGGGAATTAGAAACAGGTCTGCCTCCCGCCCACTCCAGCCCCAGCAGGGTTCCAACAGCTAATGAAACCTATAGTCCAGCAGGTACTCTTCTATCAAAGTTTTAATCAAAACCCCGAAGCTAGACTATTTCCACCCCTCACCCATAGGGAACACTTCTTTCCTCTGTTCCCCACCCGCAGCCTTGTCCTCTTCCTCTGCTTTTTTTCCTGAATGTATCTGTAGGCCACAAACAGGCTATTAACTCCTTTTGGAGCAGGTGGTTTAAGGACAAAATACACTATATTATATCAGAAATAAACATGGTAAGGAGAAATCATACTGCTTTTGA
Source organism: Neophocaena asiaeorientalis asiaeorientalis (assembly GCF_003031525.2). Classification (NCBI taxonomy): domain Eukaryota; kingdom Metazoa; phylum Chordata; class Mammalia; order Artiodactyla; family Phocoenidae; genus Neophocaena; species Neophocaena asiaeorientalis. Next base: position 1,264,918 of record NW_020171827.1, on the reverse strand, counting down.
TCTCTGTGAAAAAGCAGCTGATGGGTCAGAACTAGAAAGGGCAACAGGAATTACAAAATCCAAGCAAAATGAAGGTTTCCATGCTTATGATTGTTTGGGGGCATCTAAGTCCAACTAGCTTACCTCTAAGTGTTCAAAACCCCTGGAAGGAGGATTGAAGTAGAACGAAAGAGTACAGGAAGACTCCTCCAAATTTTAGCTGCTCTAGAGCCAATGTAAGGTATGAGAGGCACCTGGAGAAGGTTCCAGAAAAGTATTCAATCCCGCTGTCGGAATCCAGAAGCTACTGGAGTGACTGGAACTGGCGTTAGCAATAATAGCCTTCTTAGCAGAAATGGTTGATAGCAAAGTATGGTACAAGAAGATCTTGAGGGGCCAGGAAATAGAAAAGATCAAAGGGTCTGGGAGCCCCTGAGCTGGGCAACTTCATTTATGCACTAAGCCAAGTGATCTGGCCCGGCACCGCCGTCCCGGCAGGACTGATGATGTACTCAGAGAGCAAGACCACCACCTGGAGACTTTTGCTCACATCTAACATACAATTCAATAAAATGTTTTAAGATTCTGTGAGGGCTCTCATCAGAGAGAAACGGCTAGAAATACGGTAATATGAACTGCTGGTATCTATCTGGTTAGGCCTGGTTCAGGGGCTCAGAAGTTGCTCGGGGGTCTTTCCTGACTTCCCCTAAGCCTCTTCTGACTGCTCTGTGATAAAGATGATTGAAATGTATATGGTGTCCAGACACTTCCTTGCAAGGAAATAAACAAGAGGACAATACCTCACTCATCAGAAACAGGCAGATATACCTACAGGGTATGCAAAGTGAGCCAGCATTTTGTTTTGCATTTTGAAAAGGAAACACAGTTCAGCGCAGCTCTACTGAGAAAAGAAAAAAGTGCCAGAAACACCCAAGATGATGTCATACCAGCTGCTAGCTTCAGGTCAACTGCAGTGTAACAGGAAGCTTGACCAGAGCCAAGTGTACCCAGTGTCCCCTCCCCTGGACCAATCGACAGACTTCTAATGCCCTGCAGAAATAACCCTCTCCACTCTGGACAGTGAAGTAGTAATTTGTGTATCCAACTTTGGCATTTCAAAAGCTAAGCCCAGAATATACATGGCAATACCCATTCTGCAAATTACTGTACAGTTCAGAGGGTGCCCTAAGACATCATTTAAGCACTTTCAGATTAAAAAAAGTTAAATTCTTCTTAACCATTCGTTTCCGTCACTGCCAACCCCAATAGTACCCAGTAATAAAAACTGAAGCCAGCGATAGCTGTACCCCTGCCTGAATATTGAGCAGCAGTCAAGGTACGTGTAATCAACAGGAAAGGCAGGTATCTGTTAAAGCTGGATCTTGTTTCTGCTCAATGCCGACTCTGCACCCACCCAATTCACACCTACTTCTGTGCACAAAGCTCTTGTGCAAGATGCTGTGCGTGTGTTGGCGGAGGACCGGGGGTCTTACCGTCACCACTATCACCACCGCAACAAAAACTATACATTTCTGCCCTCCCGCAGGCCACAGCCATCTTTTCTTGGGAATTTTTGCTGATGTATTTACTGTTTCTCCTCTGCCCTCCTAAAACGATCCCCACGTAATAAGTATCGTTTCAAGAAAAGAACAAGAGGAGGTCAAGGCCGTTCAGACTTTCCGAAGGCCCTGGTGATAGAAGACAGAGTGAATTTATGGCCCTGGTCAAGTGCTGTTATCTTCCCAGGGGAGAAAGATATTTGTGACTACAAGACAGATACTAGAAAGAATGCAGCCTCTCTAACTTGTTATCATTTGTAAATCCCCTGCCTCATTTGATAACAAATGTCACTTTTCCTTCAGTGCCATTGGCAAAAAAAAAAAAAAAAAATCACTGCGATAACAAAGGTGCCATTATTTCTGGTAGCATTTTCCTGGGTCCTGTTAATAATCACACTTGCAGTCAACTAATGCCCTAGGTTCTCACATCACTAAATAAATATTGCCTGGTGGCAAATATTAGTATCCCCAACTCTGCATTCCAAAGAAGTCATGAAACCTGTCGGAAAGGTCAGATCTCAGTAAATAAGGCCAAAGCAAAACTAAAGTTTAAAAATCTACTACCACTATTTTCTAGTTTCAACAAATTCCTGTGTCTCTGGCTCTCAGTGCAATTTCTTATCAGACACATCAGTGGACACTGTAACCCCATTATTTGGCATTACAGAGGTGAATAGTAGAAGTTCACAAAAACAGAGTCCTAGAAGTGACTTTTGGGTCAGGGACTCTTAACACTTGTTAAATACAGGGGTACATGAAGGTACATACAGTTTTCTCAGGAAAATGTCCCTTGTTTCTTAAATTCAAGGACTCTTACTACTCTCCCCATTTTAGAATCACTGGGAGCAAATGGGTCATTCTCAATTCTTGCTGTGCATCAGAAGAATCTCTGGGGAACTTTCATATAAAATATATATTCCTGGGGCTTCCCTGGTGGCACAGTGATTAAGAATCCGCCTGCCAATGCAGGGGACACAGGTTTGAGCCCTGGTCCGGGAAGATGCCACATGCCGCACAGCAACTAAGCCCATGGGCCACAATTACTGAGCCTGCGCTGTAGAGCCCGCGAGCCACAACTACTGAGCCTGCGTGCTGCAACTACTGAAGCCCGCGTGCCTAGAGCCCACGCTCTGCAACAAGAGAAGCCACCACAATGAGAAGCCCATGCACCGCAAAATGAAGAGTAGCCCCCGCTCGCTGCAACTAGACAAAGCCCACGAGCAGCAACGAAGACCCAACGCAGCCAAAAATAAATAAATTTTTAAAAAAACGTAACTTACATTTGCATAAAGATAAGTAAATATAAAAGAATCATATTTATAGGGATTAAACCATAGTGGGTAGTTGATTATCATAAATACACTGTGGAAAAAAATACAGTCAAGGTTGGCTGACCCTTTTATCAACAGGGGGAGAAGTTCCTGATTGTCAAAATTGTAGCTCACCACGATTTGTTATACTTTCCTTTCTAGCGATATTATTTTATTTTTAATTATCAAAACCAAGAACTAGAGCATGATTGCCACCACAAAGCATCTCATTTGCTTCATGAAGGTATTTACATACCCCAAAGCAGATAGGAGAGGCCAATTAATAGATTAAGGAACATACATTTATCCTAAGAGAAGGACTTTTAAAATGCAATTCAAGTTGAAGGGAAGAAAGAGAAAGAAGAAGGTGACTTTTCCTTTGTTAAATCTCACAATACATTTACCCCCAGATTCAGCAAGTGCTTTTCAGTGGCTTCACAGTAGCTGAGATAATGATATGACTGCCCTCTTGATGTATGAGTCCCCACTGAGCAAAGTCGGCTGAATCCCAAGGACAGCATTCCAGGGCGCTGAAAAGAATTCTTTCAGTACACACCCACTGTGCGACTTGGTTCGGGCATGATTTCTCTAAAGGACACAGTGTAAAAGCACAGGAGTTCACTCTGCTGACAGAACCCCAGGCAGCTACGTAAAAATCGTTAACATTCAAGTGCTATATGCCGAGAACTACTAGAAGATCTCTACACATTACCTCCTGTAAGTTATGAATTCTTAAGGACTGGTCTCACCTAATATGTTTAACGTCTCATAGAGCCCAGGACAATGTCTTACATATAGTGAAGAATGAACATTTGATGAAACAAAAAAATTCCAGAACATCAGTTCCAAAGGATATGAGTATTCCCGGCAGTTAACAGCGCTTCACACAAATTACTGATGCCACACTCCTGATTTGTGATCACTCTTTTCATACCTGTGTCTGTGGTGGAAGCAGAATGTCCTTGTCATGGGCCCACTATACTTTATATAGATATTCATAAGTATTTATACATAAATTTATATATATATATTATTTAACTGGATATATGCACATATAAATATTCATAATATATATAATCTGGAAACGAATGAAGAATAAGCCATCTTCAAAGAAACTACGTTTTACATATTTATCCTTTTTCTGATTCCTCCTGTTAAAATACCAGTTCCACGAAGACAGTAAGTTGTGTCCGCTCACTGCTATTACCCACATGCCATAGGCTAATGCTTAGGAAAGAAGAGTTAGCCCATATTTACTTCATTTTTGTTGTCGAATGAATGAAATGCTAAGTAAAAGCAGAGTACTGTACTAGGTCCTGGAGACAGAGGGAATATAATGCATCATCTTATCTCGTAAAACGTGGCTCTCAGTCTCATCATTGCTGAACATGGATATGAGCAGGGCTGAACTGAAGGCTGAAACCTTTCTGCCAGAAAACAGGTCTTTTCATTTATGTAATATTAACATTTTATAGATGCCCAATCACATGTATTTGGCAATGAACAAATTCTCCAATCCTGTATGCAGTAACATCTTTAGTCCCAGGCAAGAGGGGCCCCTACCCTGGCATGCCCACCTGGAGCCCCAAATACCCTTCGGGTTCACATTCCAGGTACTAGGCCCCTGGCGTTCCCTTTCAAACCCAAGCACACTTACGGGACCTGTGCAGATTTTTCCCCAGATATTCTCTCAAAGGCAACCTTCAATATGCAACCCTGGGCCCACAGGATGGGGTGTGGCTCCAGCACGGACGTGTGGACTCAGGTGTCCACAGGCATGCATGCTAGGTCCACGGATTGCCTTACGCTACCTGGTCAGGTGTGGGACTCTGAAGAATTTGGAAACTCCAAATTCAAACCTGGTCTTCAAGGTTGTTACGAAGGTGTATTTGTCAGAGTAGGAGGATTTCTGAACTTATTCTGACAGTTTTAGCTTGATTTATAAACTTGTAAATATTTAGATATATAGAATGTGAGGAATTCCCTGGTGGTCCAGTGGTTAGGACTTGCGCTTTTACTGCCAAGGGCCCGGGGTTCGACCCCTGGTCGGGGAACTAAGATCTCTCGAGCCGCCAAAAAAAAAAAAAAAATGTGGACCCTGCCTTCGCATTCTAGCCGAGTCCCCACTATCAGTAAAGGAAACTGAGGCCCAGCGCCATTAACCAACTACCTAAGGACACTAGACCGGTAACTGGAAGAGCCAGACAGAACTCAAACCCAGCTCTTCATAATCTCAGTGTCAGTTCCTGAGGCAAACCCCCTCCCCTCAACTTCACCTCTTCAAAGCACCTAACCCCCAGGGGGCTCCCAGGAGGCAAAGTGCTGGGTCCACACAGCCCATGTCTCTCTTAACATCCGCGCCTTTCTCCTCAATACCGCAGGAGCCAAATGCAAGCCACTGTAAATCCAATGGTTGCTCTACATATGCATGCTTGTAGCTACCTGCAGTGCAGAGAGAATCTATGCTAGAGGTAAGCAAGCAGTGACACGTGCCTCAGGAACCTCACAAGATGCAGCCTGAGGCTTTTGAATGTACATCTTTTTACAACTCTAAATCCAGAAGTGCATTTTAGTGGTCTTGCAAAACAGGCTGTGTGGCAGTTTAGAAAGCCCACATATAATACCTTCATAAGACCTGTACTTAAGGAGATCCTTTCATCCAAGAAATTCAAAGTACTTTACAAGCTCAGAGCCATTCATCCAAACACTCCAGGGAGGTATGCAGGTGGCCAGGGTTATACTCATTGACGAAGAAACTGAGGCAGGCTGACAGCCTTAAGTACCGTTCTTTAAAATGGTCTGTGCTTTTTGAAAATGAATGGCCTTAAACATCTATAAAAACATGCCACCAATACGGTGGGAGAAAGATTTGCACTGTTTTTCTAAAAATTAAACTGAATGGAACAGAATTAAATACCATGTCACAGAAATCTATACCTTGCTGTAGTTCTTTCAACCAAAAGGCCCCAAAATTTATGTTAGGTCTCTGCAAGGAGCTTATTAAATTTGAGATACTATTGCCTTTCAAAATGCAAATTCCAAATCACAAATTTTAAGACAGGAAATTCAATTCCCATACACACACACACACACACACACACACCAAGTAGAATCAGGCTTTTACACCTTTGGCAAAAAGTACTTAGCAAAGGTGACTAGCATATTCCCCTTGGTCTAGAATGATTTCAAGCCATAGAGATTAGCTTAATTTGCTTTTTAGTGGGAGGTAAATGGCCCCAGGTAAATATGCCTAAAAGTAGTGGAGGAAGAGTCCTTTTATAAACAAGGAAGATTAGCAGTTTAAGAAGAATAAAACAGAAAGTAGCCACTGTAGTTACCTTAATAAAAAAGCCTGTGTTGAAAACATTTCTGAAAGTTATGCTCATACCAATAACCAACAACTTAGTGAGAGTTTACTGTAACGTTAACCATTGTTCTTGGTGCTTGTGTGTAACCCATTTTATAAATGAGGAAACTGAGGCTCAGGAAAATTGATACCTATAATCTCAAAGACCTTACAGTGGAATTAGAAAATCATTCATTCATTCATTCATTAAGCTGAACTACAGAGAATCTGAAATATGGAAATTTACATAAAATTTCCCCTAGGGAGCTCACCTTCTAGTGAAGGAGCACACAGGTAAAACAACTTTCAAATAGGCGTGTACAAGACACAAGAGCAATGCAATGCAGGCTGAGCTGAGGGGCTGGGGCAGGAAATAAATACTTTGCAGAGAGCATTTCAACAGGCAGATACAAGAAGGAATTGTAGACTGATGTAAATGGCTTATGCAAATGTACCAAGACTTCAGAGAACTTAATCTGGGGGACATAGGTTGTCTGGCTTTGCTAAAGAATGAGGATGCATGCTGGTAAAAGGTAATCCTGCTCTGGACAGGTATGGATAGATGGGAATTGGATATTGAGTTAATTACTTTTAGAACTGTGTACACCTTATCTCTCCCAACAAGATATAAGTCTCCTTGAGGGAAGAAAACCTTTCCTGGATTCTAGCAGAGTGGTTTATGTCTCCTATTGTCTAATTTAAGGGATTGATTGCTGTTATTTCTTCATCACCATCATCAGAGCTAATAACACTTAGACAATGGCTTACAGCCACAACTCTTAGCCTTATATTAACTTATTTAAGCCTTAAACAAACCCAATGAGGTAAATTCCACTGCTATCACCGTTTTCCAAACGGAACTGAGGCACAGTGATGTGCTAGAGCAAACACCTGCTAAAAGGCGCTTTATGGAATTTGTGTCTCCAAAGCATACCCCAAACGGAAGTGCAGAACTGTTACCAGGGATTTCCTTTCTAGGTAATTGCCAACACTCGTCCCTCCCATCTCAGGCACCGTCTCCCATCGTGAGCGACTGTCACAGACGCCCCAGGAGATCCATCTCACAGAACCTGCCACTCGCCTGCTCAGCCGCACCCAGTGCTATCCGCCAATGAGAACCAGTGTCAAAGGTGCTAATGCCAAAGTACTAATCTAGCTGCTGAGACACCAATGATGTCACTTCCTAGTAGCCCAAGCCATCTAACTCTTGTGGCTGCTAACCTGATTCCCAATCGACTTACTGCTGTCACTTCACATACTCAACAAGGCACAAGATTTTTGGTGACATCAGTTCTCTCGAGTTTCTGCTTCCACTTTGAACAGTCAAATCTCCCTAGGTTTCCAACATGATTCCGGGAAGAGTTCAACTGGAAGGTAATCCAAATGACTGTCACCATGCTTTCCTTGAAATCCTCCTTTCCACTAACATATTTTTAAGTTCAGTTTATATAAACATTCCTCCATTCGATTGCAAGTTCCTTTGGACAAGCGTGAGAGGTACATAAATTTTCATAATTTAGATTAAGAAAATAGGCTGGTAGGCATCTGACTGGAATGAACGAAGTATTAATTTTCTACCTCCACCATAAGTTTGTTGAGACTGTACATGTCTCTTCTCTCTTCAATTCTGTTCGTCATTTCCTTGTCTATAAAATGTGTTAATAGCACTAACTCCATAGGGCTTAGGCACTCAATATCCATTAGTTATCATAAGCATTATTCTCAGATCTAGACACTTAATATATACTTACTGTTCTGATTGTATAAGGCATCAGCAATGGCTACCTGCCCTTAGTTGAACTGGACAAGCAATATTCAAAGTCTTCCCATAAAACAAGATTCCTCAATGATGAAGAGAGTGTCCTGGAAACCAAAACACCAGACCTCTAGACCTACAGGACGAGTGTGAATTTGAAAATATGAGTGAGCACAGAAGGCTAAAGCCATAATACCAGTTACAACTGAAAGTCATGTTTTCCACATGCTATCAAAATTAACCATCAAAAAAGAAGAGATACACATATGCCCATGGATATGAGAAAGTATACCAATTGACCAAAGAGCCACTTCCACTCATCACCTGATAAATGGCTGAAAACACAATCATGGCAACAAGCCTTGCATTTTGGTTAACAGGGTGATATAAAGCCAGCTAACATCAGACTGTGTGACCTCACCCCCCTGGGATGGGAGCCACAGGTTTCACCTGAGATCTGAGTTATGAGATCTGAAAATGTCTCAGTTGCTTTCTTTTAGCAGAACAAAACGTAGCAAGGACCCAAGGAGGCAAGAAGGTAGAACCAGAAATTGTCCAGACTCCATTACCCTAAGTTACCTGATGATGAGTAAATATTCCTTGTTCCATGGTTTCAATGGAAGGTAAACTACTACTAAAAATATCCAATGTTCGTCATGCTTTTAATCTCTTCCTTTTCTCTTATATCAGAATTATTCATGCTTCCTGACCAAAGGGTATCCCTTTAATATAACCGCAGACAAACCCCATTCCCTCGTTCCATCTTTATACCCTTTTTCTTTCAGCCCCGTCAGACCACTTCAATCCATTTACCATGGCAGAGCCCAGCACCCTATTATAAAGCTCCCTCCCAGTATGCCTTAGCGGAAAAGCTGAAAGTGCACTGCTTTAAAGCGCTGTCCTGACTCCTACTGGCTGAGTGATCTCAGGTAAATGTCTTCGTCTCTCTGGGCCTCACCTTCTACATTCATAAAATGAAGTTGATCTTCCGCACCCCCATCACCACCGAAATCCTTGCAGTCTTTAGCCCACAGGTTTTCAAGCGTGCACAGATGCAAAGAATCGTGGGAGCCCAGACCCCACTCTTACCATATGAGTGAAAGAGTTCTGTGAAAACATGTTCTTAAGAGTAGGGGCCGCATGGAGAAAATATTAAGGTAATTTAATAGGGGGTCAGGGAGGAACACTTCATCTTATCCCCCAAGGGGAATTTAAAAGTGTGTGCGCTCACAGCCACAAAGGAGAAGGGCCGGCAGGGAGCCCAGTGGTGCCAACTACACCTGAAACCCTCCCTTCTCCCCCCCTACAGAGTATTTCTGTATCCGGTGTTCAGTGGAAAGGGAGAATTAGGCAGATAGGGTTTTTCTAAGGAACAGGACAGCTTATTAAGTGCTATAAAGCAGGGGACTCCAACCCCCGGGCCATGGACCAGTACCAGTCCCTGGCCTGTTAGGAATCGAGCTGCACAGCAGGAGGTGAGCGGCAGGCAAGCAAGAGAAGCGTCATCTGTATTTACAGCCGCTCCCCATGGCCTGCATGACCACCTGAGCTCCGCCTCCTGTCAGATCAGCAGCGGCATTAGAGTCTCAGAGGAGCTGGAGCCCTACTGTGAACTGCACGTGGGAGGGATCTAGGTTGCGTGCTCCTCATGAGAATCTAATGCCTGGTGATCCGAGGTGGAGCTGAGGCAGTGATGCCGGCGCTGGGGAGCGGCTGCACATACAGATCGTCATTAGCAGAGAGGTTTGACTGCACAGACACCATAATAAGTCAACTGCTTTGTATCATTATTTCATTATATATCACAATGTAATAATAATAGAAAAGTGCACAATAAATGTGATGTGCTTGAATCATCCCCAAACCATCCCTCTCACCCCAGTCCGCGGAAAAGCCGTCTTCCATGAAACCGGTCCCTGGTGTCAAAAAGTTTGGGGACAGCTGCTATAAAGCTTAGGCAGTCAAGTTACATCATCTTATTTGCACTGAATTCAACACCTTTTTACTGGTTCTCTTTAGAAAGATCAAGCTGAAGCCAGAATGTTCCACTCTTTACTCCTCATTCAGTGAGCATCCCATGTGTCAGTACACAAATTTAAAATCTCCAAAAACAAAGAGGCCCTAATTATGACCACATAGCATTGATGAATTTAATCAGTGAATGTTTCAGGATCTACCCATCAAACGTGGACAGCTCACAGTCAATGTAAGAAGTTACTCTGTAAACTGGACTTTTTTTTTCTCCTTGAATTTGAGATCTAGAAGCCTGCCTTGCTTGATTTCCCTGGAAAGTTTCCAGATTTGTACTTCAGTTTCAACTTTGTGGATTGGGCTTTGTTTCTTAAAGACAATAGTGAATGGTTTTGCTATTGGCTATTAAATCTGCTTTTAAGAGCAGCTTAGGTATTCTTTGCAAAGAAGCTTCTGTTATTTCCATCACGTTATTTTTTCTCAATTTTTCTTCTTTCTTCTCCGTCTTAAATCCCCTCTTCTCGGTGGTTTGCCTAAGTGCTCAGGTAATATACATACAAATGCTTTGATAGACAGATGGGGTAAGTGCCATCTCATGGTGCCCATACTTCTTAGTGAAAAATGTACCCAAAACAGAGTGCAGTAATTCAAGCCCCTAAGGTGCTATAATAGTCCCTGAAGAGGATACTTTTCAACTAAAACTATAGCACAATGGATCTATAAATTAAGGTTACTAATATTGCTTGACAATACTATAAAGAAAGTATTCTTATATGCCTATTCCTAATACACACACTGCATAAAACTGGTAATTTTTCTTTAAAACCGGTAGCAAAATAACATTTGTTAAACTGGTTTTACAGAGTCAGTGTTATGTTCTCATTTTTTTTTAATATACAATTTTCATGCTGCCAAATATACTACAGGAGTGTGAACCTCCAAATAGACTTTCTTATGCTGTAGGTCTTATCAACTTTGTAGGCTAGTCTCTAAAGGCACAGGATACCCGAAAGCTTATTAATGAGTAACATTTAAGACATCTTTACTAAAGTGTTAATCATAACTGGATATCTCCCGTTTAATTCTATGTTACTGGTATCCCCATTTTACAGCTTAGAAAATGAAGGCTTTAAGAGAGAGGTTAAATAATTTGTCTGAGGTCACATTTCCAGCAAATGATAGAACCAGGATTTGAACCTGAGAACTCCGGCTCCAGAGCCCAAGCATTTAGCTACTGTACAATATCACCTCAGTAGTGATCCTGGGGTCCATAATTTTACAGGGTAAGAAAAACAGCTCACCTACATGTTATTTGCCCCAGAAAACACTTAAGGCCAGACTAACATGGGTCCAATACAGGAAGTTCTGGCTACTGAAATGCCTCGAAGACCCGAGCTTGTAGATTACTTTGCCTATGACATTCTTCCTGCACAAAATCCAGAAGCAGGGTTATGGCAAAAGGCTCCTCTGAATTATGGGGAGTAGTGAGAGCTCATGGCTGTCTAGCCCTGTCCACCTGCTTTCAGTTATCTGGAGACAGTGCCTCCCAAGCTGTGCACATACCAAGAAATGTCAAGGCCATCATTATTTACATCACATGAACCTGAAGGTCAGTTCAAAAGGGTACCAGCTATTTATGGGAATGTTTTAGTCACCCAAGGCAGATGAGAAAAGGAAGAACTTGGAACTGTTCCCGTTTTATCTTAACGATCTCTAACATAAGAAGTCTACTGCCAACCCCTAAGACATTCCAAATTGAAAGGTAAAGTTAGTATTTTTAACATAAAAAATCACTTGTAGTACTCAATTTTCATGAATCTAATGTCACCTACAATAGCAAATCAGAAGATCCCACCACATTAAGTAGTGCCTGAAACCTCTGAATGTTAAGCAATTCCACATTCTAAAACTACCTTACTTTTAGAATGAGTTTTGTTCTAAATGCTGTATCAGGCATGTTTAAAAAACATGGAAATAAACAGAGCCTGTATCTAGGACCACTGGTGATAAAACAGACCATATGAACATTACCAAATGCCCTGTTCAACTCCTCCCATGTTTATTGGCAACTAAAAAATCGCTGGATAAAGTCCTCTCCAAGGCCAGTTCAAACCTTTTGCCCTAGACACACACAGTTGGGAAAGAAACACTATCCTTCTACCCCTCATTTCATCACCTCAAAACTGGAATTAAGTGCATATAAATGAAATATTCGAAAAAACCATAGCTAAACTCCCACCAAAATGCTGAATTTGTCATTACACTCCTAACACTGGCTAATATCTTGACCTTATAAAAAGAACCTAATTCTATAATTAGGCCACTTCGTTTCTTTGATGTCCCAACCACATCAGAATGTCAAGAAACAAAAAGCATGAAGGAAAGACGTATAAAATTTAACCAAGTGATTTAACTGGATTAACACACTAACCTTTTTAATGGAAGTCTCCTTGAAAAAGTAAAAGACAAATTCAAGACTCTGCTGCTTGCAATAAAGAGCTATGTCCACAGAGTATCAAAAGTTGTACTCTCCTAGTTGAAATCTGCTGAGTTTTATCTTCCTATTTTGACAAGAGGTCTCTTGACGAAAGGCCTGCGGTGTTGTAAATGATCCCCTTACTCACTCTCCTCAGCTATCCCTGCTGCAACAGGAAGAAAGTAAACCTTGGAGTCCTGCACTTACATCCCTTAATCATACACACGCATGCCCCCCAAAGCAGTAAATCACTGTCTTTCACTGCATCACCATGATTCACGCCTGAAACGCAGCAGAGAAGACCAGTCCTCAGAAATGCCATACCCAAGAAAGCGATCTTAATACATTATAAATAGTAATACTCAGGCACACCACTGCTGTATCTTCTCAAATAGACATCACACCAGCAAGTGTATCATTCTAATTGAGTCAACCAGCCGTGTTAAAGGCATATTTTTATAGAGCAAAGCTTTCCAAACAGAACATTTCAGGACTCAGTACCCTTTCTAAGCTCTATTAAAACCCAACATCTATATCGTGTTAATCCACCTGGGCATGACTTTAATTAGCAGAATTTGCCCTGTGGTTAGGCTGACTTTCCTCTCATAAATTTGGCAGGGCAGAAACATGACCCATCATGTTTTAAGATGCTACCTAATTATATAAAAGATCTCATTTAATTTTACATAGAAGTGATTAATAATCAAAATACACTTGACCCTTGAACAAGGCAGTTGAAATTTTGTGTGTAACTTTACAGTCATCCCTGGACATCCAAGGTTCCCTATACATGGATTCAACCAACCACAGATCATGTAATATTAATACTATAGTAGGTACTTACTGAAAAAAAATCCACTCATAAGTGGACCCATGCAGTTCAAACCCGTGTTGTTCCAGGATCAAATGTTTATCAATCCTGAAGAATATTTGAGGTTACCCCATTTTCTAAGAAAATGTGCCCATTTATTTACTACACCTTGAGCAGAAAGAAGAAGAGCGCTTTTTAATAGTTATAGAGCCCACTTTTATTTTGGTTACAAAAAATGCTAATCGTTTCCAGGTTTATGTGAATTGTCTGAGTTTTGGTGTTTCCCTACTCAATATACAACTGCATTGCTTCCATTTGTCTGTCTTGCTGGGGAGAGGCAGTATCACAAGAACTGGCTCAATACTTTTCAGCACCTTAAAATCCCTCTAGCTGGGGAGGTAATAAGTACACGGCCTCCATCTTGCCAAGCAAAAGCCAATAGAACAAGGCCAAATGATAGGAAAAGCTGCAGGCCGTATTTTCTAAATTTCTTTGTTGAGTTTGCACCACTGTTATCAGCTGCCCTTCACAACTGCCAGCATGTTTCATCAAATTTGCTATCGGCTCAGTATCAGTGTGGTAACAGTACAATAGTCTCCTAGCTCCTACATTTGAGATTAATGAGTGGATGTGAATGAGTGCTTTGTCTGCAAGATTTTTTTTTTAAATATATGACTCTCTGACCTTAGTTTTATTTCATTCAAAAATCTGGAACTAAAACTCACATTGGGTGAAGAAATGCATTATGAACTCTTTCAGCAAGAACCAGATCAGGCTACCAGACTGTTTCTTTAACCGCTTTCCAGCAAAATGGCCTCCTCAAGGATTAGGCTCTGAAATGGCTAAGAACAGGAATTTGTAGGGCAAAGAATGACACATTTTTGATAGTGGTGAATATATACATAGGATAAAAGTATTTTTTAAATAAAAATCATTTTGGTACATTTAAAGAGTAATATAATTGAAAACAGATTTTTTTAAAGAATGAACTCAATGCTACCACACTTTTAAGGTTGTTTTTTTATTGATTTTAAAGGGCTTTCTAATAAGATTAGATGCCCTGCATTGTAGGCCCAAAAGCTCTCTGACTGCATATAAGTGAATTGTGGTCCACTCCACTTTCAACAAAGGACTCTTATCCAGACTCCATTAATGTTACATTAAAACGAAAGTATCTCCTTTGACTTTTTGGTTGCGCTGTGGAAAAACACTAACAATACGGCCTTAGCCTGAATGTATATGTATATACAGAAATACCCTTTCCGGGCTTCCCTGGTGGCGCAGTGGTTGAGAGTCCGCCTGCCGATGCAGGGGACACGGGTTTGTGCCCAGGTCCGGGAAGATCCCACAAGCTGCGAAGCGGCTGGGCCCGTGAGCCATGGCCGCTGAGCCTGCGCATCCGGAGCCTGTGCTCCGCAACGGGAGAGGCCACAACAGTGAGAGGCCCGCGTACCGCAAAAAAAAAAAAAAAAAAAAAAAAATACCCTTTCCCCTTAAGCCTGTATTAACAAAAATCTGGCATCCATATCGAAGTACATGGTCACAATATGTTGCTAAACAAAAGGAATCCATCTTGATGAACATTCCACCACAAAACATGCGTTCCTGTGGTTACTTCCACCTTACTGGTGCCATGTATTACTTCTTGAATGACAGATTTTTTTGAATCACACTTGTGTTATGTTTTACCTCAGCTTTAAAACCGTGCAAATGGAAGAAAACCAACCTTAGTGAACATTCCCGTATCATCAGGTTATTGCTAGACCTAAAGAACAATGCAATATAAACCACAGATGCTGGTGCCTGTCAGGAAGCATCCAAAGATTAACCCACAGCAAACTATCCCTGTATGGCATTCCAGGGCCACTTAGATACAAACGCAAGAAAGGCGCCTTTTAGCTAAAAATGTAGATGTCAGGCAGCTGCATGTCAGACTTCAAAAACGATCTTCAGAAAATCTCACAGGGGCTTATGCGATCCTAAAACAGCAAACACTGACTTTAAAAAACGTAAGACCAGTAAACCACATTCAAGGGCAGAAAAAGTCTACTTGGCCACCTGAATAACTCTGCCATATTTGGTATGCAAAATTAAAAGACAGAGATTTAAAAGCAGTCGTTAAATGCTAGATATCAACACGAAAACTTAAAACTGGGCAGGGCATAAGGCAAACTAAAGACAACTCATTTAATGGCATTTAGTCAGCTCACTTGTTAAATATAGACTAGTCACACATACAGCCAAAAAACAGGACTAAGGTTAACCAAGAATGGCTAATGTGATAATCAGACACATATATTGAGCCACTACGTATGTTTGAAACAGTCACAAAATTGTTTGGCCCGCCTCAAGTAGGCCAAGAGATAACTGAATATTGTTAAAATAGTAAGATATATGAAGAGACATGTACAGCAGGGAGTGTACTCAGCAAAACGGCACTAAATTATATCCTTAAATCCATCTTGCCTTTAAAACGCACTCCCATCAGACACCCATTCACCCACCACACAAAACACAACCAGAGAGCAGCTCAGAGTCTGCAACCAAAATGACAGCCCAGGAGTCTGTGGGTTTTATAAATGGTGACTTGAGATTTAGGTTTTGTTTCTCTGTATAAATAAAATATCCATGGAAATGTTCTCCTGACACTATGGAATCATAGAAGACCCAAAGACCCAGTGGTTTACCCGTTTCTTTGATCAAAAGCAGAGGACCAACTAGGTCAGAAGTCCCTTCTACCTGCCACTGGATTATTTACAGTGAGGTACGAAGGTTTTATTGATTTACCAGAAAATGTTGCCCCTATCAAGTTCAGTACTGAATAATGAAGCATAGATATTTAATTTCAATTAGACATCAACAATCCTCCAAAGCGTAAAAGCAGCTTTCAAACATCAACATTTTAAAGGGGAAGTTTGGGTGGAGAAAAGAAGAAAACTGTACAAATACAAAAAGGACTGGTGCTATGGAAGAGCAGAGGAGGGGCTAATTTTTTCCATTATCCTGGGGGTACCACTTAGGTTCAATTAAGCTCAGACTGCAAAATGAGTGCAAGCCTGTGTCTTGCACTCCAATTACCAATGATTACTTTCTATCAATTTCCAACATAAAAAATTTTAAGCCCACCACTATTGGTGGTAATGACTCAAGAATTACACAGGGAAGCATAAATATGTCGCTATATGTTTATCTGGTTAGGTAACAAGAAGCTCTTGGAGCTGAAAAGTTCAAAGAGGCAACTTGTTATCCTAGAGCCCTAAATCTATAAATCTTACAGCTGACAATTCCCAACCTGGGGCAATAACAGATTACAAGATCAGGAGGGGCATTTCTATGCTCAAGGATAGAACCAGCAGCTGCTGTTCTCATTTGGAAGACTTGGCTCACGCAAACTTGTTTATGCATTTGGTGTGTTCATGTAATTTGCCAATTTGCTAGGCTTGACACCAATATGATGGCTTAACATTTGCTGATATTGTCCATTTGCTGACCCACACAAACTCAAGGCCTAATGCCACATAAAAAGGACCTGACTAGCTGGGAAGAGACATAAGGCACTTGATGAAAGAGAATGAAGTCTTGTCTTGATTTTTCTCTGGAAAAAGTCAAGAAGGAACTATCATTTTCTAACAATTCTAATCACCCTTTTATTTATCCTTTCTTCTTATAAAAGCTTGATTTATTCCTAGCATATTTCAATAAATGGTCTCAACCACAGCTCAAAAAACAGAACAAAAAAATCAGGCACTTAAGGTAAAAACGCTTTAGGTATTTAGCCCCAAATGAACACCAGCTAAATCAACTACTGACCTGAGAACACAAACACACAGCCAATCTCACTCACTCTTGCAAGTCACTGGGCTAATAAAGCTTTTCTTGCTAGTAAGAAGCACAGCTTCAGGGGTTTTTTGGTTTTGTTTTCAGCGTCTCTTACCCCAAGAAACAGACAAATCATACATGTATTGATTCATGAAATAGATCTTTAGAATGAGACCAATGTTGGTTTTTTCCAGTGCTAATATTTCATTAAAGTCTCTAACACTGAATAACAGAAAACTGCATTTAAAAAAATATTTGCACGACATTGTATGTATTTCATTATGTGCAGAGCCACACGTTTGGATCACTAAGCATATACCTACACTATTTCAGGAGTACCAAGAGGCCCAACTACTCCAAAACTCTCTCTTCCTGGGCTTGTCAGAACACCAAAATCCCTACCATGCCTTAGTGTCCTGGGTATCAAACCCTCTTGATAAAATAGCTATTAACTCCTTAGCATAAATTTGCTTCATATAGCGATCTAGTGACCAAGAGCTCAAGAACATAATCAGTTAAACAGTTAAACCATAGTACAAGTGGGGAATGGAGGAAAAGTTTTATTTCAGGAGAAAAATCTCGTAATTAGGGTGGACTGGGTCCCAGAAAGCAGGAGGAGGATTGAGGAAATAGGAGGAGGAAGTCCAGGAAATGCCTATCAGAACAGACACAATTTTAGTCCATTATGAAGTGAAAATGTCGAGACTTGGCTTCTTGTAGCAGATGGCGTCTCAAGATTTATTTTCTCATCATCGGCACCATCAGTCAGGTAAAACCAACATGCATTCGTTGGAGGAGAGAGCAAAGCCTTGCTTCCTTGTTTTGCTTGGAATTCTGCCCCCTCTCTCTCCTCATTACCCTGGGCACCTGCCAACCCTTTGCCAATAACAACTGATACTTTCTTCCTCTGTTTTCTCACTCTTTTCTCTAATTCTTTCATAAAATTCCAGAAATAAAAATTAAAATCCTCTACCTAAGTAAAAGCAGGCACCACCTTTTTAAAACTCCATCTACCAAAAAAATATTTACATTGAGATAAAGTGTTGCTTTGTTTACTCAGAGAGCACAGACATTGAGCAAGGAAAAAAAGCCTGGTCTATTGATTCTGAGTCTAGGCTTTATTCCCAGGACCAGTTGTTTCTCACTGTTATCATCATGAAAAAGTCACTTCTTTTTAAGTTGCAGAGCAACATTTCAAACCTTACCAAAACATTAATATCGTATAGTATCGCATGAACTTATCTGCAAAGCAGAAATAGAGACAAAGGCGTAGAGAACTAACTGTATGGATCCCAAGGGGGGAAGGGAAGGGTGGGATGAATTGGGAGACTGGGATTGACATATATGCACTACTATGTACAAAATAGATAACTAATGAGAACCTACTGTATAGCACAGGGAACTCTACTCAGCGCTCTGTGGTGACCTAAATGGGAAGGAAATCTAAAACAGAGGGGATTATCCGTATAGCTGATTCACTTTGCTGTACAGCAGAAACTAACACAACATTGTAACGCAACTATACTCCAATAAAAATTAATTTAAAAAAATTAAAAAGCAGAGAAAACAAGCTGCTTGCATGGGATGCTATCAAATCAGAACTGGAAGATTAGGTTGAGCATACCTTCAAGCAGACCTCGATCACAGTGCATGTCCAAATAGCATGGAACCTTTTGATAGGAGAATTACAAAACCCTGGGCAACAGATCAGCAGACTCCTGCCCGATTTCAAATGAGAAGCCTAAGCAATGACATGCGGCCTATGCTTCCCTGTCCGGTGGTCAAGCAAGCTCTCTTAAGAGGAGCTGCCAATTCTCACGGAGCAGAGAGCCCCGTTTCCTCCAAGAATGCAACAAAGGCCCTGAAGAGGCTGGGCTCTGGCACAGTTGGAGCAGAAATGCGCGACATCCTTTACCTAGTTCAGCAGACTGCCCTTCTTTACACACTGAATGCTACATCTAAAGGAAGTGGGGATCAGGTAAAACCAGAGAAGTGGGGACGTGGCACAAGGGCCGAAGACAACCGGGGACAGGGATCTGCAGGTGTGGCAGGAGACCCTCAGAAACCAGGGTGGAAGCGAGAGAGCAGGGGGCTGTTCCACACGTTTAAATGGGGGCTGGTGGGAGGTGCAGGTCATACAGCCAGCACTTAGTCAGGTGGAAGGAGCATCCAGCATAGCCACGAAAGAGGCCACAGACAAAGCTTAAATGCTTCTACTTTCTCTTTTTCTTCCTTTTTACCCCTAAAGGCCAGTTGCAATCTACTTTGTTCACAGCCCCACACTAGCTTATTCAACATCTAGCTACTTAGGAGCAACCTAAGATTATTTGTCATAAAACCCTGACAACGTTGAAGAGTAAACTTTGAATTCCATACTCTTTGGGATCACTGGCTCCCTGCTAGATGAGCTATGTTCAGGTCTGGAGCACCTTCTGAAACATCCACTCTCGAACAAGAGCCTCGTTTTGATCAGGTAAAGGACTCCCTTCTCTGGAGATTTTCAGGATAACCTAAGATTTCTTTTCCTTTTACGGATTTAAAACAGCCCCATTTTTTAAAACTTCAGTAAAGACAATCACAAACAAGGCATCAATTTTTTGCTCTTCTTATGTCGTTTCTTAGGGGGAAATGGAGTAAGACTTACACAGGATAGAGGCTCGAGACCACCTGGAAGTGACCAGGCAACCGTGGAGGTTGGGAATCCCAATCCCAGCAGGGGGAGGAACATAAGCTTAGCAGTTAACTCACAGCAGGACTACTCACTTGCCCTCTTCGCCTGTCTAGAAGGTTCACCTATCTAGAAGGTACCTCATTATCACTGTTCTTCATAACAAGAAAAGATAAATTGTACAGTAAAGGAATATGTTTTAACATCCCCAAACAATGTGATACACACCTGAGGTTCTCAAGCAACTAAAGCTTAAAAAAGGAATTGAAGATGGGCCCTTTCCTTCTCTGCTGGAAAATATAACACTCTCGGGAATTGTACTTAAGTTCTAAAGGAAAAATGCCTTTCTGTCTCTGAGCTCTGCTTCCTTCCATCAGTGGTCTTCTGGATGGAGTGACAATCACTCCATCTCCCCTGAATGATCCATTCTTGCACGTGGCCTTGGACTAGCCATGACACATACACAGAGCAGAAATGAAGAGTGACCATCACTTGTTTAAAAAATATATACCTGGACACCCGTGCTCACAGCAGCGTTCTTCATCATCAGATGAACGGATAAATGAAATCTGGCATACCCGTACCCGTACAATGGAATATTATTCTGCCCTCAAAAGGATTTTCCTTTCCTTTTGAGAGCTGCATAATGTTCATGCTACAACATGGATGAAACTTGAGGACACCGTATGTTAAGTGAAATAAGCCAGGCTCAAGAAGACAAAGGCTGTATGATTCCACTCATGTGGGGTAACTGGAGTAGTCAAACCCTTATGAGCAGAAAAATAGAACGGTGGTTGCCAGAACCTGGGGGAAAGTGGAAAATGAGGAGTTACTGTTTACTGGGAAAGGAGTTTCAGTTTTGCAAGTTGAAAACATTCGGAGATTGGTTTCACAACAATGTGAATATACCTAATGCTGTTGAACTGTGCACTTAGAAATAGTTAACATAGTAAACTTTGTTTTTCCCATGACTGAAAATAAAGAGAGACATATCTAGCCCATAATCCGAAGCAACTGCTCCCTCCTCTAAATTACTATTGCATTTTCACTGTCTCTCTCTTAAGATATTGATCCAATAGAAATTTACTTACTATAATGCTCTTAACTCATTTGAGTCTCTGAAGTAGCAGCATACTAGTATTAGTCCTTGTTTTACAGACAAGGAAATTGAGGCCCAAAGTGATTAAATGACTTGTCCAAGATCATAACCACAATTGATGGCACTGACAGCACCTAATTCATATGTCACCTCCTTTACCTCTCACACAAACCCTCCTTCTCTTTCAAAAGAATCTGATCAGCCGCGGCCTCTACTCTCTAACTTCTCTCATCAACCTTCTGCAAGCAGGCTTCCCCCACACCACACCCACCCCACAGATCTCCCAAAGGTCACCTGTCACCTCCACACCTCTGCTATTCAGCTTTGGGAGCTTATCTCACTTAAATTCTATGTAGCAAGGGATGTGTCTGACCCACCCTCTTCCTTCTGGAAATTATCTCCTCCCTCAGTGTTCTGGACACCATCTTCTCCTGGCCACCCTCCTCCTGTCTGACCACTCCTTCCTTATCATGTTCTTAATAGATTTTCTTCCCCAATTTCCATCAAACAATGGTTAATGGATGACAAAATCGATTTACTCTCAACTGATTTAACACATACACAGCGTTCTTTTGAGGCTCCTGTAATAGGTTCTACAGGCTCCAGGATGCAGGTCCTCCGGAGCTGTCACTTGAAGATGAGGGTTCTATTTCATGTACCTCACACCTCTGGTTGTCTGGCACACTATTTGACACATAATAAACCTTAACACAGACCTGTTCCTCACTTTCAAATCTGCTTTCCCTAGCATACACCACCAGTTTTTTTTACTGAGAAAAGTTCCCAAACTATTCAACTGTCCCCTTCATTCCAAGGCCAGTTAAGGGTACAACATGGGCTCCAGACTACAACTAAAGCAGAGGCAGAATATCTCCACTGTCCCTTCCTGTGTAGTTCTCAGAGCCCTGCCAGGTCTGTATCGGAGCGACCCCGAGCTATTTTATAGGAATTTCCACAGGATGCTGCCATGCCCTGACTGCTGCGTCTCACCTGCCCTTTCTGCCCTCAGAGGGTCTCCCCCCAACAGAATAACATTAAATGAGATGAGAACACTCAAGTAATTTTCCTGCATTCTCTAATTCAATTAAATGAGTTAAATACTTGAAACTCTAGTAAGAGAAAATTAGAGGAAGCTCCAAAGGTGTGGACGTCCAAGTCAGCTCAATTTTGGCGAAGAGGAAATAAGGTTAGCAAGACGCAAAACGTGCCATAATATTCCACTGACTAGAAGGCTGCACAAAGGCACAGTTTCGTTCTTTGTCACCCTCGCTCAAAGTCTTTGCTTTACCCACTGGCCTCCATAAATGGTTTACATTTCATCCTTTTCTGAATTAGTACATTCTAAAGTCTACTTCTGATCTGACCTCATAGATGTTCTCCTATTAGTCCTATGCTCAGCATAATGGAATGTTAATAGGCTGCTATGATTTACTCTCCAAAAATCAATTGTATAGATGCTGCCGGGTAAATAAGCTACTTTGGTGGGTATGTCTATCCACGCAGTATTAGGTACCGCTTGAAAAGTGACTGCCTCAAGGGATGAAACCATCCTAGGGAATTCAGAGCTTTCTTAAATTGATTTTTTGTTTGTTATAGATATGGAGAAAGATGTCCCACCTAATTCCACATACCTGAAAAACAGTGAGGTAACTGATCCTTACTAGCCTGTCACATGGACAACACCCGAAATATAGCAAAATATTAAGATAAAAATTCAACAACAAATGATGACCACTCAATTGTAAATTCTGGAAGGCAGCTGTCTGGTGCAAGAGAGGGGTTAATTTTTTTTAAGTCTAGAAAAAGATACCTAACATATAACCATAACCTACCAGTGCATCACAATAGGACATTCAAAATGAAAATGGCAGTTTTCATAAGGAATTTTTGAATTCTATGTTTCAACAAATGAAAGGTCATTCTTTGATAAAAGAAGTGTGATGGGACATGAAGCTGACCCAAGAAAGTATCAATTTTTAAGA
Source organism: Neophocaena asiaeorientalis asiaeorientalis (assembly GCF_003031525.2). Lineage (NCBI taxonomy): Eukaryota > Metazoa > Chordata > Mammalia > Artiodactyla > Phocoenidae > Neophocaena > Neophocaena asiaeorientalis. Next base: position 1,242,142 of record NW_020171827.1, on the reverse strand, counting down.
CTGAGCAGATTTTTTAAGAGATCACATTGCTTTGAAAGAATGGGAAAAGAAAAGCCTTTCTAGACTTCTGAGTGTTACAGAAAACAGTTTCCTTCTACCATAGTTGTCTTGAATTGTGTGTGTATTTAGAGTTAAAGCTTTTTTCAATATTTGGTTTTTTATAGAATACATGTAAAATTATCACTACCAAGCCTGAAGGCTCTACTCTAGGAGACAACAGTCTCTGAAGCTCAAATATCTCAAAGGGACCAACTCCTCCCAGAGAAACAGGCGCACTAAGGGGTGAGTGAGATGTGTGGGGAGCAGGCCTTGTAGCTGGCCTCGGAGGAGGAGTATTTTTAATCAGTGTCTCACTTTAGAATTGCTCCCTGCAGAGGAATAAAATAACAGACCAACTTTTAGCCAGTTTGATTATTTTAAATTCTCTACAGACGATGAACGCTTTTACTGCCTATACAGGGAGCGGAGCACGCTGGCCCCCACTATTAAACACTCTGGAATGTAATGATCACCACCACCTCCGTGAAGCCTTCCCCCCAACTCCTCTACTGGAGCACATGTTATGAATTATGATTTTCTGTTTATTTTTCTTTCTCCCTGTTGGATGATGAGGTTGTGGACTCTAGATTTACCTCCCCAATATTTCCAAATGCCTTGCAGAGTTCCTCAAACACAACCAGCACTCCGCAGCGTCCGTAATTTAAGGAAAATCCATTGAGTATCTGTTATTGACGAGGCCCTGCCCTAGACGCTGGGTTCCAGCAGTGAACCAAACACAGGAAAATGCCAGCCTTCACTGAGCTTACATTCAAGTGATGTTGGAATGGATAATGGATGAACATTAGAGAAACAATATTTCTTCTTGATCTCTTGGAAATTTACTTATTTAAACAAAAGGAAACACGAATATGGCCTGCTTTTACATCATTCTTTGCAATTGCGAAGGCCCAAACCTGACTGCAAATGAAATTTAGAGGCCTGGAACTATCGTTAACTTCCTTTTATTAATGATCAAAGGCATGAGACAGGGCCCTCACATTTCCTGCGTTCTACTATTAAGCCTACAAACTGTAACATATCCCTTGCATGCAGCCACAATTATCTTCAAAAACTGAAAACACACGTTGGGAAGGGGTGTTTAATGAGGATCAATCCACCACCACCAATCAATACTAACCGCTAATACACACAGAGCACAATTTTCAAACTCCTTTTGTTTTACAGATAGTCTCTTTTGAACCCTCAAGTAGCACATGAAGGGGATAGTTCAGAACTCCTTACTGTACTGTCTTTCCTCTACAGATGTATAAGTGGAGGCACAAGGAGTTTGTTATTTGCCTAATTTCACACAGCTGGTAAATTCCAAAGTCAAACTTAAAACCAGGACTGTGAACTCCGGCATCAATAGTTATGCTCTAAGTAGTACTAGAGCCCCATAGGCAAATCCACCACTTAAGAGTGATAAAGAGTACTCTTTCTGCAGTAGCAGATATTAAACCTTCCAGACAATTTACTCCTAGGTAATCAATATAATTATGTCACTCATTTCTGGATCACTGAAGATGAGCTTTTCATCTTACTG
>NW_020171827.1:1231147-1240519 GCF_003031525.2 Neophocaena asiaeorientalis asiaeorientalis | reverse complement strand
CCGTGTTCCCTGCATTGGCAAGCGGACTCTCAACCACTGCGCCACCAGGGAAGCCCTCCCCGTTCCCTCTTGATCCCCAGCCCTCAGCACACCTCCTAATAAGCAGCAAAGCGCTCAACAGATAATCAATGGATGGTGATACTACTACACTAGCCACTGTGAAAACTGGTTTAAGAACTTTGGTTATATTTTTCTGCTTTTTCTTCCCAGTCTCCTATTAATTACATTTTGAGCCACTTAAAGGCAGAGATGCTCTGCCTTCCTGTATAAATCATGTACAGAACCCCAGATGGTGTCATGCTCATGTGGCATGTGTGTTGCATCAATATTTGCTCATTGATTTGTTGCTCAAATACTACTACTGAGTCGTGTTTGCCTGGCAAATCATGCAATTTTAATAATTAGTGTCTGAGGTGGGAAAGTGCCTTTTATAAAAAATCAGGGGTGAATGTGGAGTATTGAGTTTGATACTGGTCTACTTGGAAGTAGGCTGGATGGAAATGCATCTCCCTAGCAAAAAAATTAAAATAATGCATAAAATCTCAGAGTAACACCACCTTTGTTTTTACACACACACACACACACACACACACACACACACACACACAGAGGCATGTCGAGAAATACAAATACCATCAACACCTCTGGAAATCTGAAAATTCACTCTGTTTACTTGAAATGCAGAAGCATCAACTATTGCTCCAGGAAATAAAGACTCATTCTCATGTCTATAGTCACTAAATGTTAAAGATTCTTCTGACCCGGGCTTCCTTAGTGGCGTAGTGGTTGAGAGTCCGCCTGCCGATGCAGGGGACGCGGGTTCGTGCCCAGGTCCAGGAAGATCCCACATGCCGCGGAGCGGCTGGGCCCATGGGCCATGGCCGCTGAGCCTGCGCGTCCGGAGCCTGTGCTCCGCAACGGGAGAGGCCACAACAGTGAGAGGCCCGCGTACCGCAAAAAAAATAAAAAAGATTCTTCTGACCAAAAGTACATGCACTCAATGTGTTATTAGGCGCCCAGAGGTTGAATCAGGTGTTTTAATAAACTGCATTTCTGATTTACTAAAGATTAACCAGAAAACTGTTTATGGTTCAAGCCTTCTGATTGGAGAAAAAAAGTTAGCAGGGACAGTACAGATGATCCAATTAAATCTCACCCAATAAAAGGAAGCCTTTCTGTACTTATCACTGAGACTTTTTAGGAATGAATGTATTAGTCCACGTTTTCATGTAATGAACATCATCTCTTATGATAAAGAATTTAAGTACTGCAAGATTATGTTTTTGAATCAGAATTTTTCATGTGGTGAACTGTGATGATATTATCAAAGAATACTGGGCCAAATGTACACAGAACCTAGGATATGCCTGGGAAAGGACACTTAAAAAAATTAAAATCCTTGAAATGTTTTACTGTCATCTATCTCTTTCTCCTAAGAGAGATGCTCAAAAAGAGCATATGTTGATTCAAGAACTGGAATTTCTGAGTTCTGGTTATCTGAGGTTTAATTTTATCTTCATTGAGAAAAATAATTTGATATTATGAGCTCAAGCAGTCAGATCACAGCCAAAGGCAATGATTTGTTAATGCTTAGTTGAAAATGCTTCTGAATTATTGATACTAGCATCATGTCTACCTTCAGATAAACACATATTTATTTCAATTAAAGCTTGTTCAAGGTAAGATTATATTGCAATGACAAACTACTATACTCTTCATAGGTATAATAGGTTAACATTATTTTACACAATAAATATAGTCCTAAAACCTAAGGTATATGGAAAGTCTTTTGTATATCTCATTACATGAGAAATGTTCTAGGTAAATTCACCTATCTAAAAAAGAGTCCTGTAGTAATCAAACTACAGTATCAACTACCACCAAATTATATTTCAATTGCACTTCTAAATCTTTGAATGTTCACTTTTCCAGAAAAAGAGCACAACTTTAAGGATATCTTCTCCAAGAACAATTTTCAAAACACTTGAAGATATGCAAGTGAAAACACACCAGTGGTAAGCAGTGCCTACCCTCACAGAGCTTACACTCCCATGAGACAGGCAAAACCCAACTCAGTGTGTATCATGTTATAGGGGTGTACTGACAACGTACTGACAGAAAAATGAGCAAAGAAATTAGCAGCAGTGAATGAGGCCACAGCAGTGGTACGAGTAAGTACTCAGACCACACAGCATCCCACAGGCCCCGTGCAGTAGATGCTCTTACCTACCACCCAGATGCTCCTGCGGGACCAAGACCCTTCTTGCTCCAGATGCTATAGATGTTGCGTGCCGATGACTCACAGCCGAGTCCTCCTCCAGGCGCCACATGACAGAGGAAACTCCCTCCTTGGGTAGATCCAGTGACCAGTCAATGAAGGGTAACAGGGATATGCCTGAAGGGTCATCCCAGCTTCAGCATCCCTGTAAGGTCCCCTCAGCCTCCTCCTGCAACTGCATCACAGCTCTTCCCCTCCCTCCACCCGGTCCTGCTTCCCTCACCTCACATAGGGTGTTCCCTAGAGCCCTCCTCAGTAAGCCTCCTGCAAGCAAATCTCAGACTCTGAGGCCATATCCTGGAAAAACCGTCCAACAGCTGTTTTTTGTTTCTTTGTTTTGTTAACTTTCAGTGAAATAAGAAGTCTTTGAAGGTTGAAGCAGAGGGCAACAAAATCTTATTTCTGTTATAGAAGGGCCACAGTAGCTGTTTTTGTTGAGAGCAGACTACCAAGGGAGTAAGCAGGCTACACTGTAAGAGTGGTAGAAGTAGAGGCTGTAAGGAATCAAACTGAGTACATCACAAAGATAGACCAGACAGGTTTTATAGCGGGTTAGATGTGGAACGTCCTCAAAATCATGAGGACGTTCCAATTCTCTTAAACTCCTGTCTCTAGACATAGAGGCCCAATACATAACAGTAATTCTTACAGTCGCAAGTTTTCGAATATCACTACTACCAGGTTTGAATATTCAGATGAAGTGAAGTATAACCTTACAAACAGTGTAAGAGTTGAAGAAATATTTAAGAAGTAAGTTAATGATACAAATTCACAACTGGTATCTCACCTAACTGTTCTTCCTCTTTTGCTCCCAATTCCAGCAGGTGATATCTACTCAACCATCTCAGCTGGAGACGAGGGCCCATGCCTCACCTGCTATCACTCCCAACACACACCACACCACAACCACCACATAACGGAGTCCCACCTATTTCATCTCCAACTATTTCTCATATTCATCTCCTCCTGGCTATCCTCAGTGTCCTGCTTCACTTCATTCCTTTGTCCCCTTTTGCATTAACCACCCAACTGGATTCCCATTTCCCAATTCCACCCAGTCTCTGCACCACTGGAAAAGTAATCTACTATCATACACACATCATCAACTATAGATATGACCCCTGATTCAAAACCTGACCTTGGCTGTGCTCTTGAGTCCCACCTCCCCGCCACACTCTACCCTCCCCACATGGCCTCCAGTCTTAGAACTGGCCAGTACTGAAGCATTGCAGTTATCTGCCTATCCCATGATGTTTAAAACTCAGATCACTCCTATTAGAAAACAAGTCATTCTTCCTAGATTAACTCCACCTCATTCTTTACAATCCAGTTAGAGCAGTTTCCAAAAGAGCCCCCTGATTCTGGCCCCCAAGAAGGGACTAAACTCCCATGGACCGTTCCAAACTGTACTAAAAGCATCTATTTATGTTCGCACCCACCATCACTAGACCCTAAGCTCCTTGAGGATAGAAATCATTTCTTACTCATCTTTGAGCTCCAGAAGGTAGCATGGTACCTAGCACATGATAGGCAGGAAAAAAGGCTAAACTTAACTTTGATCATTACCTATTATTTATATATAGGAGGCTCTGGATGAGTTATGTTTTTTTTAAAAGATACTGACTGGGGCAAAAATAAAACAAATGTATGAACAGAATGGAGTTCTGAAACAAAAATTTCAACAAATGCCAGAAGTATTTCCAACCGCAAATATTTAAGGTACCCTAGTCTCAATGTACTCTGTGTCCCCTTCTAAAGGATCATATCAATGTAGTAACAGAGAGGCAGATGCATTATTAACTTGTGCTCATGAATATCTTCTCCCAGAAAGCAACACAAGCAAAACCCCAGCTATGGATGAAAATCAGTCTCTTGGATATTTCTTATGGGACTATATAGAAACAGTGGAAGCATACATAAAGTACAGAATTTTTTTCAGGATTCATTTCCCTAAAGTTTGAGTACACTTCCTTCCTATGTCATTCCCAGAATTGGGATACCGAAAACAGAATTGGTGGCAAATGTGGATGTAAAAGGCATTTCTATTCAAAATAACATTATTAATCCGAAGGAAGTGCCAGTGTTAATGAGCCCTCACCATTAGCTGTAAGCCTTGCTTTGAAATTTCTATTGATTTTAGACAATTACATATTATTTATGCCAAAAGCACCGAGGGAAAAAGCAAGGGGGACGGAGGGAAAGAGAAATAGAAAAAGACAAGGCTTTGGTCAAGTCCACGTGTGCCAGTCTAGCCATGCAGGCATGTGGTTTGTGCTGGGCTCTTCTAGAAGGGCATGTCCTCACAAACCATCTATGAGGGCAGGAGCTGTGTCAAAGAGCAGGCCCAGGACGGCTCTCGTGGAGTCAGCAGGCACAGCACAGAGCACAGACACAGCAAAGACTCCACAGGAAAAAACCACCAAGCGCAGAAGTGGCCCAAGTTCTGGGAGACCTGGTAGTTAGAGGAAAGGCTTTTTTAAACTCAGTGGAAAAGGCGCACACACAGCAGGCACCAGTGTAATTACAGAAGCCACTGGGTCCGTCTGCCAAGTGGGGCTGATGTGGCCTCTTGACCAGGTTTGATTCTTGGTTTCTGCTGCCCTCTTGTCCCTCCATTCCTCCGGCTCCCACGACTTGATCAGCTCGCAGATGCTTCTGCTTCCTGTCCTACAGACTCTCGGCTCTCTGTCCTCTGGTGTGTTTTGGCATCTACTTCAAATGGGAGAGTGTCTGTGAAATGGACCAAAGCTTCCCAAATCCTACTTTGGGATTATTTTCAAGAATTTATTTCTACATATCCAAAGACTACTATGAATTTTCCTATCAACTAGACAGCAAGCACGATCCTGACACAAACAGTCACTAAGCAATTTTTGTTATTCATCTTCTCTAGGCAAATACACACATTATTGTTCAAATCCCAGAGTAGGAGGGGATGGTAGTTTGCTTCGCATTCTGTCCTGAATTGTATTCACTCCTATCTCTCTTAGGTCTCTACCCAATCTCATGCACTCCTGTGGCTTCATTATGGGCTATGTGTCAACAACTTCCAAATTTCTCCCTCTACGCCAGACTGCTCGGCTTAAATCCTGACCCAGATACCCGAGGACCTAATGGACATTTCAAGTACAAACTGCTTAGGACTGCACTCATCTTCCCCTTGCCAGTGCACTGTATCACCCACCAGCTTCCCCCCTCACACTTGGGAGTCATCCTTGACTTCTCTCTCTCCTTCCGCCTCACATCTAGTCAATAAAGCTATCCTGGCCTGAGCTACGCTCTATTAACCAAGAAGAGCTAGACTTCCGTCAGATTTAAGTATGCTGAGTATCTCTTCCAGACTCCAGCAAGCCATGCTGTACCGCACTGTGCGCCCACCATGTGAGGTTAGCCAGTGCCCTTTTCATTCTTTCTGAGCTCCCTCTAGGCCATGCCCCAATGTCCCCATTTCAAAGGCACTACCAGGCACTGCACAGGATCCGTTTCCTTACATCTTTGGGAAGAAAAAATAATCTCCTTTATGAAGCCTCTGTAAACTTTTCTAAAGAGCTTAAAAAGGCAGTTCACATTTCCCAACAGTAGCATCTCCAAGGAAAATTCTTCAAGAATGAAACAACAATGTAGTTCATAAAACAAACCCAAAAGGAATCCAGCCAGTCAGTTAAACAGTAATAAGTTGCAAAGCCAGAACTAACTGGGATGGCGACTTAAAGTTGTGACAGGAAGAATACAAGATCAAAATACAAATGGTGAAAGTCCACTGAGTGACCGAGTGACCCTCTGCCACTGTAGACACCTGCACATCTTCTGTTCAACATTAGTGTTTTTTAGCCTGTCCGCAACCTGCTGAAATTCAGCTCAGATGCTGGTACCTTGGGAGGCTACACTTTTAACACTGGACTATCAATGCAACGTCAAGCAGAAACTTGAAAGGGTACAATGTCTAATTCGGAAGAGCAGACTTGACAGATTCAGCTCAGTTCAACTTTGTGGAGAGACTGTTTCAGTCGATGGCTACACGTTAATGAGGGTCTTTTCCTTGCTATCTTTGGGCAGAATCACCATTTCTAAGACTGTCCCCACACAAAGAGTGTTAATTATCAAGTGTCAGGGTACCGCCTGACAACCCAGACACTGGGGGCAGCTGCAAGGACAGAGGTCATGCATGCTGCTTTCGGTAATAAAACTCTCCTTACCCCTAAGTTCATTACTCCAACTCTACAGACTCCTCCTCCACCCATTCCAGCCTACTAGCATTTTCCTTAGGCTGACTGACTCTAGGAAAACAAGTATTGCATTATGCTTGACTCCTTGGAATGAGATCAGTTCTAGTTTCGAATTCCGTTTCAGAACAACCCCAAGGCCACAGACCCTGTTAGAAATCCCGGCTGCTCAGTGGCGCAGGATGGCCCAAGCTATGACAAGGAAGCATCACTTAAGTCACGATCGGCAAACGCATCCTAAACCCAGACTGGCATCCTCACAGGTCTATTCTGATGCGCTGGGCACAGACACGTCTGGGCTCCTCCTCCCAGGGCCGCTTGGCCAAGGTGAGGCTGCAGTGCAACGGCCAGCAGTGATCTTCTCCAGCTGGCACCATCTGTGCATGCCCTGCCAGACGTGCTGACAGAGCAGACTGCGTAGACCATTACTAATCTACCAGGGTCAGCGGGGTCAGGCCTGCAACGTGACGCCTATAGATTTCAAAGGCTGGCCTTCCCTCCATGCCAGCTAATCTATCTATGTTGAAAAGCAAGCACATTTTTATTCCACTTTCTTTTAAATTTCAAAGAAAAATCTCACTTTTAAAGCTCTTAGTGTAGGGATTGCTTGCATATAAGCAGTGTCCTGATACCGGTTAAACTGTACAAGATCTTTGGGGCATGAGGATCGCCCGTTGATCCTTTGCCAAAACTGGGTAAAGAGACCAGGAGGACAACTCTCCTCAGATGACGGAAAGCCTTAAAGCAGCGACACAGGAGGACAACGTGGATCAAGATTCAGGCTCTCCTGCAAAGCCCCCCGAGTGAGTCTACAAAAGCATAGTAAATACCAGATGCTGAGCTCCCAGGATCACACCATGTGAGCCCGGGCCGTGTAAAGTTGGGCTGGAAAATAAAAAAGTAGCCTCAGCCAGCATCTACTTCAGAATTCTGCCACAAGGGATGCCCCCTATTGTCAGCTGCCTTCCAAGTGTTTGCTAACTGCGTACCATGTGCCAAGAGCTTTATGCTCCCTTGCATTTCTGTGGCTTCTTTCACTAAGGAACGGGCATCACTGTGAGTTCAGTACTCAGCCTCATACTGGCCAGAAGAGTCCCAGAGCCCAATGAAAGCAGGAGGACGGCAATCCTGTCTTCCAAGTGCCACTGGGTAGCGCAGACTTGCTGCAGTAACTAAAGCATCTTGTAGATAATCTTATTAATTAATACAAATTTCTGTTGTGTCAAGACCAGCTACTGTAATCATTTCTTCGTCGTAGACGGTATGTTGTTCTAGATCTTCCAGTCAAGTGATGACTCAATCTGATAAGACTCAAAAAACACCAACAGCCACAAAACTAAGACATCACCAGGAGCTCTGAAGAAACTAGATCTTTTGTTTACAATAATTAAAGGTTTAAAGAAATGTCAAGATAAGTGACTTCATCCTCTTACTTGTGCTTAGATAGGAGTTTTTCCACTTACCAGAGTTTTAAGTTGGGCTACAGAAGTAGGAGTAATGAGGAATTGTGGGCTAAAATAGAGTGAATAATTCCTCTAACCCAGATCACTTTCTCTGTAAAGCAAGCTGGGCGGGTCACAAATCTGACGTGGCTGCTTCGGCATAATTTGAGGAGCAGTTTTGCCTGAGTTCCCATGAAGTAATTTCTTCTTCCAGTTTCTCCAAGCTTCAAGTATAGAAAACTCCAGGCTAAGCTGGCTCCCAACACACCTACTCTTCCCAGCTCCTCCCTGCTCACAAGAGTGGCTCTGTATTGTCTAAAAATAAGTCACAGAGTCACTTAGATCCCCTTCAACTATCCCATACAAAGAAACACTGCTGTCTTAACAGACCTCTTCTCAGCCTTTAGACTTATCTGGATGTTATAAAACAAACTGAACACACAAAACAAATGGGAACATTTAAAAAGAGATCACGTTTCAGATTTATTCTATTTTACTACCCCATCCTGGGACCTCAGGTATATGGAGGAAGATTTATAAAATGAACATCTTCATGTTCCTGGATGGTTTGTTTCGGTCTTTCAGAAGTAGTGAGATGTTACTAGGCCTTAACTTCACACATTGGGCTTTTAACATGGAGCTTTATGACATCTTTCCCCCACCTCCAAGCCGTGCTGTTTCAGTGGCTTGAGTTGTTCTAAACACCAGCATCTTCTTTTTTAAACAAAGGCTGCCTGACATTCAACTTCATTTCTGTCGGACTCTGCTGGAGCAAAAGATAAGAATCTAGACAAAGGCTTTCATAGTGTTTTACCTATAACTTGTCTAAACCAACAACTGACAAACACAGGTTCTGCCCAATGTACTCAAGGCATCAACACAGCTGCACAGACCTGTACCCCTAACATCAGCTCCAGTATAAAAGCAGCCAGTGGAATGATCAGAAGGCAGGACGCCTAGATGGCAAAATGGTAAATCTTTGAGGAACCTAAAGATAAAGTCAAGTAAGGAGGTGGCAAAAACATGGCCATAGATTTCTCAGTAAACTAAAAACAGAACTACCACATGACCCAGCAATTCCACTCTTGGGTATATATCCAAAAGAAACAAAAACACTAACTCAGAAAGATACATGTACCCCAATGTTTATAGCAGCATTATTTACAATTGCCAAGATATGGAAGTAACCTAAGTGTCCATCAACAGATGAATGGATAAAGATGTGGTATAGGGCTTCCCTGGTGGCGCAGTGGCTGAGAGTCTGCCTGCCAATGCAGGGGACACGGGTTCGTGACCCGGCCCGGGAAGATCCCACATGCTGCGGAGCGGCTGGGCCCGTGAGCCATGGCCACTGAGCCTGCGCATCCGGAGCCTGCGCTCCGCAACGGGAGAGACCACAACAGTGAGAGGCCTGCGTACCGCAAAAAAA
>NW_020171827.1:1179042-1231107 GCF_003031525.2 Neophocaena asiaeorientalis asiaeorientalis | reverse complement strand
AAAAAAAAAAAAAAAAAAAAGATGTGCTATACACACACACACACACACACACACACAATGGAATACTACCTATTCCTTGTGAAGGAATAAAATTCTGCCATTTGAAACAACATGAATGGACTTGGAGGGTATTATGTTAAGTGAAGTAAGTCAGACAGAGAAAGTCAAATACTGTATGATATTACTTACATGTGGAATCTCAAAAAGTACAACAAACTAGTGACTATAACAAAAAAGAGACCCACAGATATAGAGAACTAACTAGTGGTTAGCAGCAGGGAGAGAAAACGTGGGGGAGGGGGGAGAAGAAATATAGGAGGTAGGGGATTAAGAGGTACAAACTGTTTTGTATAAAATAAGCTACAAGGATATAGTGTACAAGATAGGGAATACAGTCTATATTTTATAATAACTATAAATGGAGTATAACCTTTAAAAATTGTGAATCACTATTTTATACACCTGTAACTTATGTAATATATCAACTACACATCAATAAAAATTATGACCATACAACCATAGAACAAGACCTACACAACCAAGTTCTAAGTGAAGATGGTAACAGAGCCATGTTTCTTAACAGCCCAATCATATCCAAAAAGGCAGAATAGATATGGCCAGACTCTGTCCCACTCTAAATAACTTATGATCCTAAAAAGTCACCAAAAACATCTTGAATTTTGTCTCCTTGCTTTCTAAGGATTTAATCATTCTTTAGCCTATTACTGAAAGGAAGGGTTTGTGCGTTTTTTTTTAATTCTCTCATCAACTCTATGCTTAATATTCACATTTAGTAATCAACTTGAACACTCTTCAAATGCAGAGTTAAAAACTACATGATTACGCTTATAAGGGGGAAGAAAAACCCTCATAACAGAAGGACCAACAGAGACAAGGTCCATTGCATTCTCTGCCTTCCCTGACCAATTAGATTTTATCTAGTTTATAAAGATTTCAAAGGCAGATTCCTGCAGGGTCCTCAAACACCCAATCCAATAAGAAGCCAAACAACAGTAAGTCCCCACTCTACTCCAAGCACTGAGTAGGGTCCTGGGACACTACTAACAAGATATCATCTCTGCCCTCTCTCATCATGACAGAACAAAGGGAAAGAAACACTTGGAAGTCCTTACCACTATAGTTTTTAAGAAAGAGTTGCTTACGTGAGATACTGACAAAACAGCCATCTTTCATTCTAGGTTCAGAGAAGGTGGTAAAATGATGTCCAGAGTTAGAGTACTGAGAAATGCTTTGGTTTCTGTTACCATGTTGATGTAATATTAAAAACCAGTTAAGAGTGATTAAAGGAACCTAAATGAAACACTGTGGTCACTCTTCCTTCATATGTCGTTAGCATTTGCCCAAAGGCTGCCTCTGTGACATGTCAAAATGGGCTGCCCCAGGCTCTGCTCTGCTTGTAGGAACCAGATTTAAATAAAAACCGGTGTCTGATCTTGAGAATTTTTTTTTAACATTTAACATATTTCTTCTCTATATAACCAGCCTTTCTACAGTGGTTTTACATCTAATCTCCAATTCTTACTCAAGGAAGCCAGTTAAGAACCCTTAATGGAAGTAACTTAGGACAACTCATTACCCCCAAAGAAAACTCTTACTGTCATGCTGGAAATGGATCACAGGAGGGAAAGCCAAGACAACCACAAAAAGGTATGGAAAAGAAAAAGGGAAAGGACTTCTTTCTGTACTGGGGAGTTACATACCTGTAGAAGTAAGAGATTCACTCTAGAAGCTCTGATTTCTAACCCACAAGCCACAAACCACCAAAACACCATTTGGCCAAATCCAGAATGATTCCAATGGAGCTGATTCACGTGGCTGGCACTGCATTTAATGGCAGTATCACCACACGTTGTTGTAATACAACCTACTTAAGGTGCTGAGGCATAGTCCCTGCCTACAAATATTTTTTAACGCCTTTTCTAGGTGTCCCATCTATTTTCCCAACCATATGCACAGTTCAATAAACAGGGCAATAAATGACTTTTTCAAGAAGGCTCAGGATTATATGCTATTTTTAGACCTTTGCTCATTATTCCACAACTTGCCGTCTCTTCCCTTCTACTGTGGAGTCGATAGTATACCTTCTGCTTCATACGATTCCTTTGAAATTCACAGAATTGCAGAATCCTAGCGTTTCAAAAGTGAGAGAGCCTGGGAACCAACTAGTACATATTCCCTGTCACAAATGAGACTAGAGCTGAAGCAGTTAAGCAACTTACAGTCACACAGTTGGAAACCAGTCAATCGGGTTGTATCGGACAAAAGGAAATACAGAGAAACTAAGCACCTCTTCGTGCAAAACTCTGCCTCTTCGGTTATTTTGTATTTCAATAAATTGTAAATAATCCAAGGTTTATTTTTAAAGATATCTGAATTAATACATCTTAAAATAAAAAAATCTATTGCAATCATTTTATGGTTTGGTGAACTCTATAGTGTTTTTATAACCACCTCTCAAAGCTAAGCACATGCTGAAACTAACTGGACCACCCAAGTCAAAATTCTAGTTATGCTATTTAATGTTTATTTGGTTTGCTTCTAAATGTGTGTTTAAGTGGCAGAGTCATAAAGGGAAGAATTAATGATAATCGATACCAGATCTGCAGCCATGGAGCACTTCTTAAGTTTAGAGAATTCGGTGAAGCCAGCCAAGGGGAAAAAAATATATATATTCCAAACTGAGAAAACTCTGTGTAGTTTCAAAGCAAGTCCCAGCTATACGCTGTATTCTGAAAGCAGAATTATCCAAAGACTAAAACATGATTCTCTGAAAGATATTCAACGAAAGGAAAATGTGAAGATCTCAGAAGCATGTGGAAGCAGCAAATGAGATTTAATGCCAGCAAAGAACAAACTCTTTGCCCTCCTGTTACCTTCCAAACTATCACAACTCTAGATTCTAAAGTGAAGTGCAAACTTAAAAACCCAGGAACAAGATACATTTACTTACATGCACATGGTTCATATTCCTGAGGAATGTGGTAATGTATTTGGTACTCAGAATACAGCTTTCTCATAGACAGAAATATCAAATAGTCATTAGATTTCCAGACAGGCCTACAGAAACTTGTTTTTCATTCCATGTATACCTGAGGTGATAACTGCTAGTAACTGATAGAATCCAGGCAGGAAAGCAGGCCTAAGGGCCAGAGGCAGCGGCGGGATGAAGGGGCTTTTGTAGGGACAGAGAGGAAGCCTGCTTCTATTAACCCTTTTCCTAGCGCTTAGCATCCCGCCACGTTAACAGGCAATCACTACCCCAGCCCCCCTTGGCCTGCGCTCTCTTCCTCCTGTTGGACAGCTCTCTGCCTGCCCATCCTCTTTAATACCTGCTCTCCAGGGGAAGAAGGAGGAACCAGAGGCAAAAGTGTGGTCATTCCCACCTGCCCATGCCTCTAATAGGCAGTAAAGTGAAAGGAGCAAGCAGTACCTGGGACCCAGGGAGCACAGGGGGAAGTGAGGAGCCCCAGAGGCTGGACAGGAAAAGTCACACAGCACCAAAACCTGAAGCCAAAATGCCTTGGGCAGCCAAACTGGGTGGGCTGTTCTTGTGAAAAGGGCTTTGAGAAATCAGGCATACATAGAAAAACAACCATGAAAGCAAACTTTGGTTGGCCCCTTGAAAAAGTCAGGAAATGGAACATTTCTAAGAATGAGTGTCAGGGCACAAACTTAGCATGGGCTGTGCTTGAGGCTAGTGTAAATCCAGGGATGGGGCCAGTGTACTTCATGCAAAAACAAGTAATTTTCCACAGCTGCTATTTGGATCCTTAAGTCCAGTGAATTATCTTGACACATTTTGCATTGCATATTAGAGTAAGAACACGTGCAGGGCAATCCCTCACCACAAGTGAAGAACTCCAAATCCAGCAGAGGCCGTGACCTATTTGATGGTAGTCCTGGCCTGCAATGGTCAAAGTCCCCTAAGAAATCACCTTATATAATTGCAAGACTTAAATTCAATTCCTTATCAACAAAACTCATTGCACAAAATCTGCCAACCAATAAGGCAAGAGATATCATGAGTTTGGCAAGGCAAAACCAGCCTGAAGAGAAGTTCTAGCCTGGAAACACCATAAGGGAGTCCTCATCACCAGAGGCTGGGGCAATTCTCCTCATCCTGTCTCAGAGGATGTCAAACAAGGATTCTTAAAACAGAAGTAAGTCCAACTTAAAACTACGCCCTAGATTTTCAAAAATATATTGAGTCAAAATTAATACCACTCCATGGGCTCAAATTTGGCTCAGCTTGGGGCTACATGCCTTTACATGTGCACCGCTGGGTTCCACCCATTCAGTCCCTGCCTCCAAAAGGAAAAGCCTTCGGACAAGCAGAGGCAGAGGAGAGCACGCCAAGGCTGCAGCATCAAGAACCATCCCGGTGATGCTGCAGTCCCTCTAGGCGCCCAATTCTCAGACCACAGGAGTCACAATTTACCTCGTGTTGCAGAAACGGGCTCAGGATCAGACCAATGTGATGAGTTAATTCAGCTGCAGCACTAAAATCCACATATGCACAAGCATTATGTAGTCCTGTGGCTCCAGCAAATCTCAAGATAATGAGGGAAACGGTGCGGCATACAGGGAAAGGCACTGGGCTGAATCCGAAGACCTAGATTTTTGTACTGACTCTGCCGGCTAATCTCAGGGGAAGGGGCAAATTGCTCCCTCTCTGGGACTCAATTTCCTCATCTGTAAAATAAAGAGCAGATGTGCTCTTCTAGCTCAGAATTCTAAGGGACATGGAAACCGACATGGAAACATACGTCCCCCTGGCACAAGAAGCCTCCAGGACTTTTTAGCCAGCACATTCAGGAGCTTCTAAGAAGATTTAATACAGTGGTATTTATTACCAATGCACCTGCTGAAGCCCTCTTCGGATCCCAACAAAATATCTCTTTAAAAATCTCACTAAAACACATGGAGGATGAGAGCCACTAGCTCCCTCCTCCTCTATGTCAAAATCAAGACCTCCTCAAAGGGTAATACTACAAGCATGACCCCATGGCATTGCTACTGATGCACTGCAGTCACAGGGAATTTCAAGTTCTCCTCAGCTGAGCTAACCCTCTGGCAGAGGACTTCCAGCAAGATAACTTCATTCTGCCCGGCAGGCCACTTAACTGAAAGACAGCAACACTATTCGTTTGTGGTGTAGGGACCTGTGTACATGTTACGTGTCTTTCCTGACTAGGATCCCAGTAGCTTTGGGGCAAGGAAGAACTCCATCCTTGATAAGGGATGACACTTAACAAGCTGACTCAATGCCTGTGAAGCAATAAAAACAGTCTGCACAGAGCCTGGGGTAGGGCCACTGAGGTGATCCTGTTTTTCCATGGCATCCTTTCATCTCCTGGGTGGGTGAAGACTGTCCTGGAACGCCGTCCCTAGAAGAACTTCCCAGTCCTCCTTCCTCTTGCTCATGCCCTCTTTCATAGGTCTCATTCTGTGAATGTCTAGAGGCAAACTTCCCACTCAGGAAAGCACAGGCGGGGCAGCTCTTTCCTTCCTTTCTACCCTCACATCTGATATGTTCGCTTCTATGTATAACTCATTCTCATTTACCCACTAGACACAAGACCCGTACTAATGTGAATCAGAGAAAGAAAAAGAGCCACTGCAGATTTTCTTCAAGCCCTAAATCTGTACAATCTGATTGGAATTAAACAACTCCTTTCAGACCCAAAGGAAATGGGCAGTTGGCCAAGATGACAGCACAGCCCTAGCAATCAGGGCACAAAGAGATACACACTCCACAAGAGGGTACCCAGGCTTTGTCAAAACTCAGAAAATGCACTCAATGGAAAATTGAACTCGATCTGGAGAAGCACTTGGCCCTGCCGAAGAGCTATTACAGCACGAGTCTGCACAAGACCATCACCTCCTCACACCCTGTTTTCTAAACCAGAAGCAAATTCCCCCTTCATGTTCACCAACCTATTATCCTCCCTCGGCTTCAAAATCTAACTGTCCAAAAGCTACATTTTCTCCATGAAGCCAATTCCTAATAGCATTCCCTAGGACTGCTCTGCTTCCAAAGCTTAAACGGAGCTAAGAAATCTCAAGCCCCTGAGATTTAACAACTCTGTGTGGTGCGCCTGAATTGCCTGCTCTCTAACTCAGACCATAATCCCTCTGAAATCTTGAGAGCAGTGGGAAATTTAAAAAAAGGATTTTATATAAATGATAAAAATCTATGGTGCTGACCCATGAAATCCTGGATCCACTTCTCAGTTCACTCCCTGAGTCTCTGGGAAACATTAGGAAGGACACGTTGTAGCCGTTTCTCCCTTTATGAGCGTGTGTTGACATACTGTCATATAATGCTTAGTCTTCTTAAGCAAATGAGGAGCACAGGAGGCTCCTTCAATGCAAGTTATGTATCAATACATTTGTCTATTTTATCTAGTATGTACCCTTTATACATCTCAGGGATCTGCCCTACACACTACTGACAACAGAACCCCAGTTTTTAAAATGAAGACATTTCCAATCACATACAAAGAGGCCATGGAATGATCACAAGTAATTCACTTAAGCAAACATCTCGTGCCGAGTCATCTTTACATCTTCATACACACTTCACACCATACACAGCATGAAGAAGGGCTACAAGCTTAACAATAAAACTCCTCAAGCCTAATCACTTCATATCAACACTCCTAGGATGAATTTGGATATTAGAACGAGTATCTGATATCATAACAACATCAAGAAGGAGAATTTGTGAAACTGGGTTTATTGAGTGTTACCATCTCACTGGGCAATTAACAGGAGATGGCTTTACTCACATCAGAGCTACCAATCGCTATTTTTCAGCTTCTTTCCCAATTTTAATAGCATCTTGGGCAGATCTCACCATTTGGGGTAACTTTTGGTCATTAAAACTCAAGGCCAATTTAAATTTTTATTCTCAAGTTCGGTTGTCGTTTTACACCAGTCCCCACTCTGACCCCAGGCAAAGCTGTGACCTGGACTGTGAACAGGGAGGGCTGGGATTTGCCTTCACTCATTCCCTCCTCCCTCCTCTGGGCTGTACCTCCCCCTCCTGCAATCAACCGGTAAGGAGGGAAAGGCAAATGTCTCCTGACATGACTGGCCATGATGACTTCCCGAGCTAATGCTGGCTGGTGTGGGAATTCTCCCAAGGGCCCTGCAGGACCTCCTCACCACACAGCTTCTCTGATGTAGATCTGAGCCCAGCCCTGGCTCAACCTCTTCCTCCCACCTTTTGGCCCCCATTAACCAGAAGCCAGCCACTTAGGGACAGACAGTCTTGCAAGATGGCTCAAGAGCAACTACCATTCTCAGCGTTAACCCTGAAGAATTCCCATATCCTTGCCAAACTAAACAGGAGATATGTAAGCTGCTCCAGTGGCAGCCCCTCCTCCCGCCCTGCCTCACCAGTTCTCCCCTTTCCAATCCAGATAAGCACAGGGGCAAGTAGGCAAGTCTGCCTGAGTGGACGTCCAGCCAGAAAATCCCATGCCAGTCTTACATTCTTGCAATCACCCCCAACCTCTGGGTGAGTCTCTTGGAATCTGCCCTCTCACTTTTGGTATAAAGCTAATGAGCCTCTCTTCTCCCTCCCCAATGTTCTATGAAGACTAGAAAATACTGGGAATAAGGGTAGGGGGTGGTAACTGGTGGCAGAAGGGCCAGTTTTTCTTTCTCTTGGTAAGCTCCTTGGGGAGGTGTCTGGCCTCACATGGTCATGGGTTCTCATCAGACTGCGAGGTCTTCAAATCCTCCTGTTTTAGGTGAAGCCTAAAGCTTCTATTCTAAGACAGCAGAAAAGTCTAATTATTACCAAAAAAAACCCTTAATGGTATAGGATCACCACATTATCCTGACACTTAAAAATAGTAGAAGCAATGATATGAACTCTTGGAAATAGGTCTTATGCATGTAAAAAGGTCTGTTCTTAGTGGGGTACAAAATACATTACATCCCTTAATTCATCTTAATTACACTGATGGAATCCTTAGCTCCCTTATTTCGTATCTGTCCATTTGACTTGTCAGACATTGATAGGTATTTGACTACTCCTTGAAATTGTACTTTTGATTTTTTTTTTCTGCTTGATACAGAATAAACTTCCCTGTTAAACTATACGTGAAGCTTTGGTACTAAAATTAGTGTCTTTGTTATTTAGAGAGATTACTTCAACTGCATTTCATATTATAGTGAACTATGAAATTCAAGGCCACCATGATGAAACATCTTGAAAGTGAGCTAATTTTAAAATGAGCAATCCCAACTCATTTTTGTTTTGTTCTGTTTTCTTCAGTACCTGTTATTCTGTCCAAGGTACCTTTAGACAAAAGCTTAATGTCTGGTTCAAAATATTCAAATGATAGCAACAGTATATTTGTTAGCTTTCAAGTTTCCAAAATCTATCCTTCAATTATTTCACATTGCCTTTCGAACAATCCCACCTAGTAAGACAAATATTTTTAATCTCTTTTAAAGATATGAACATTAAGATACCAAAGCGTTTAAAAGTTCTAACAGGTATCCACTTAGGTTTGCAGAATATGAGAAAGGATGAAATAGGAAACTTTTCCTTTTTCTCAAGACCCTAAAAAAATTAAAATGTGCTTAATTAATTGAGAACTATTAACTATGTGGAAGCTAAGGAAGCTTTGGCTGGTGTCCTTCTGTTAACTCCTAAACTCCAAAATAGGGCCCTTTTATGTTAATTGCAGGCTTGATCACAAGAAATACTCCCTAGTTTCCCAGGATTCCACAATATGCTTTTTTTTAGATACAGCCAAAAATTACTTCTTTGAATCACTAGACAATTTTGGAGGATAATGAAACAGCTAACATTTGCACCACACGTGGCCATTTGATACATAACACATCACCATATCACATTATTTCTTCTAACTGGTGAAAGTGAACATCTAAGAAGCTAAATAATTGAACGAAGGTCACACAGCTACTCGGTGCACATCTGGGACTGAACCCCAGGTCTTCTCATTTTAAATCTTTTTTTTTTTTTTTTTTTTGGCTCTTCTAGGTAGACTACCTCTCCCACGGCACTTAGCATATTGCCTGGGACAGGTTAGTTAACTCATTTTACAACTTGAAAGTTCTTCATATACTTTATCTCATTTGATTTTCCTGGTGGCTCCATTGAGAAGATTAGATACTTTGTCTATTTTAAAGATGAAGAAATCAAAGCTTAACTTACTTGGCAAAAGCCTTCCAACTAGAAAATAGCAGAGGGCTTCCCTGGTGGCGCAGTGGTTGAGAGTCTGCCTGCCGATGCAGGGGACATGGGTTCGTGCCCCGGTGTGGGAAGATCCCACATGCCGCGGAGCGGCTGGGCCTGTGAGCCATGGCCGCTGAGCCTGCGCGTCCGGAGCCTGTGCTCTCCACAACAGGAGAGGCCACAACAGTGAGAGGACTGCGTACCACCCCCCCCAAAAAAAAAGAAAATAGCAGAAAATGCCTGAAGCAAGTCTTCTGACTTCTACTCTAGCAGACATTAACCCTTACAGTTCAAGAGATTTCTCATTTACAGTTTCAGTTCTTACCCTGTTGCACAAGAACACAAGGAAATCAAGAGGAAAGAAGAGTCAGTTAGATTAGTTTATTCTTGACTCCTAAGGGTCCATGAACCTGACAAGCCACATAACAGCACCAACCTTTCCTGCTACCTGCCCAGGGACCCCAAGGGAAGGGAACTGGAGAAGAGAAGAGAAAGAGGATAGAACATAATCTGAGTTGTCTAAACACAGAACAAGGCACCACGGAAAAAGAGAAACCACTGGAACACCAGACCAAGTGAGATCACGCATCTCTGAAGGCAAAAGGAAGATGAAATGAGTTGGCCAGCGGCAAAAAGAGACCTGAAACAAAATGAGACAGGGAGTGGGAGGCTGCAGGAGAAGTTCTCAGACTCCTCCAAAGATCTCAAAGGGAGCCCTCCTACACGAGGTAAGCCCTGGCAGTGTGAAGACCCTGGCACTGTCGCCAGGCAGAGGATGAAGCCAAGGCAAGGCCACACACATAACACAAGGCAGAAGGGCAGGGCCTGTCTGGAACAAAGGATGGAAACTAAAATCCCCACGCTGACACTTCACTGCTGCAGCAGCCTTGACCTCAAAGACACTGCCAAAGCCATTGCTGGCAGCCAGCATCCACATTTCAAGTGTATCTTTCATTTAAAGGAAAAAGGAACATGGTGATCTACTTGTTGACTACACTATGTGATGCTTCACACCTCAGGCAACAGCCGAGAGGCAGAGGACACCACTCACCGCCCTGCTGAGAAGAAAAGGTGCCCAACGAGAAACATCTGGAGTGTGGTTCCCCAGCCCAGGGCCTGCAGGCTCCCATGTCTTTGCTAAGCCCCTCCTTGAGTCTGTTCTGTACGAGCAGCCCCGAACAATTCTTGGAAATATTAGCAGGAAGATCATGGAATGGAAATACTACTTAAATGTATGCTCTGGGAGAGTCAATGCTGTAAGTTATACACTTAAAACCACTATATAAAAGATTATCTGGCATCATTTTTTGTTGTTATGCACAAGAGACTACGTTAATGTGGTTAAAATAATGTTTTCTATTTAAAAAGCAAACCTGTAACAAGAGCCAACTCTTACGTGTTGCCCACTCAGGACCTGGCTTTGTGTCAGGTGGTTGGCAATTCGTTTCACCATTCAGTTAACCACGAGACACTGTGAAGCAGCTATCATCAGAACCATTTCCCACATAAGGAAACTGCAGCCCCCCCAAAGAGAACTGACCAAGAGTTGAAGAAACCAGTATTCAAAGAACTCAGGTGAAACCCCAGTGCCACTAAAACAATAAATGGCTCAGGAAGGAAACATCCCCATTGGTCAGGAAGGTCCTAGGTACTTTCCCCATCAAAGGACACTTCACAGGGCCCAAGCCTCTGAAGGTGGTATATTGGTTCAATGTTGCCGCTCGGGCGGGCAGAGCTGTCGTTTTAAAACTTGTGCATTTTGTAATGCGGAAAGTTAGGCAACTGTAGATTAAAGTCAGCCGCCATCTATTTACAATGCCTCGCCAGAAATTCTTCACGGAGGTAAATACATAAGCACTTTAACACCAAAACACTCACTCATCTCTGGGTCCCCTTTATAAATCATACATATGAAGGAGGAGGAAACGGCAGTTAGGTTATAAATGCTTGATAAAATTGTTGAAATAACTGAAGCTTAATTTGCATAAGGCTTAACTGTTTGTGAAGTGCTTACCAAACTGCCACTCGAAAGGATTTTACTGTAACCCTCCAAGCACAGAACACTGGGGTGGTGTTCACTAGGGTGGAACGGCAGCATTGGTTAATGAACGTCATGGTGTGTTTTCACAGTACAGCATCCTCAAAACTGTGGCTAACCAGGAAAATCCCGAGGTTTTGGACCCTGAACCACTATCAGAAAATGTCTCATCCACTAATGGTGAAGAATGGACAAGAAAGAAAAACTAGACTATGCCCAGAGTACCACTGCTTTTACATCTCTCCGGCATCTGCTTGGGTGGGAGCCACGAGTTCCTCTCCCCTCCCCCCATCCTCTGCTATTGTTTAAGAGTGACAGAGGAGACAATAGCTCCACAAAAGTTATCTTCACAAGTCAAATGTCAAATGAGGACTGGCAAGGCTGGGACAAATTAAAAGTAATGGACCGGGAAACATCTCACAGCACAGATCTGCTCTGATGGAGGGGATGCCCTTTGGGTAGATGCAAGGGCTCCATTAATGTCTGATGGAGCCATGAACCATGCAACTCAGTCATCTTCACCTCTGGTCTTTTCATCATGTGTTTTAAAGTATGTAGGAGAGCAACTCAGAAGCTGTTTTTAAGTACAGCCAATGGAAGCAACTTTGTTTTCCATACTTTGTTTCCACACTGCATCTAGGCAGTGGTTGGAAAAGCAGGCCTTTTCCCCCTTTCTCACGACTGAGAGATCCTTTCTCTCTCTTCCTCGTGGTTGAGCTATTGGGGTTTGTCCCCCCCTCTTAAGGTTTTAGTTGACAATGTGAATAAGACCCTGAAGCTCAAGGAAGAATCACCTCGTAGGAGAGAGACTGCCACTCAGAGAGCTCCATGGAACCACTTCCTTTACAACTTCAGCACTTAAGACACACAGCCATGGATCTGCACGGGACTAGGTTCAAGGGACCTGGTTCATGCATGATGATGCATCAGAAAGAACTATATGCTCACCCCCAAAAGACTGCAGAAACACACTAAGAATGAATTCAGATGAGCAGGTGTTCCAGACAAAGGAATACTTCCAGTTAGAATCACCCTAGGTTTCAAAACTAGAACTTAAAGGTAAATTTCTAGTTATTTATTTTAAACATATAAAAACGGGATCTCTGGATTTTAAGGATATGAAAACTGGTCATGGGCATTAGTTTTGTTAGAGACAGAGCAGGCCTTAGACATTACTTTTTCCAAGTAATATATTTTGATGTAGCTTTTTGGTACAGAAATTGCAGTTTTGACATGGGAACTTTTTTTTTTTTTTTTTTTACTGGTCCTAGAAAAACCCCAAGAAAAGAACTCAGAAAATTATCTGCTGCTTTTTAAAAAATTATCCAGAAAATAATGTGACAGACACCCCTCATTCTATACCTAGTCGGCCAGAGCTAAGCTGGATTTAGGGAAATTATGGAAATGAGTGCACTGCTTGGTAAATAAACCAGTGGTAGCACTGTGCTGAGATGTCCACTGGTCAACCTCTTGGTTTTACACATAAGACCCAGAGAAGTGAGTGCCTTGCCTCAGCTAGGAAGTGAGGAAGCCCCAACTTGCTCAAGTCTCCTCTCTCCAAATCTAAGTTCTTTCTACTGTTTCACACTCCCTATGGGTCAAGTGACACTCTATTTCCATTATGTTTAAGATAGCTGGACTTTCTTTGTCCAGCTGTATAAGCAGCATTAGCTTGTTTTCACTGCTGTGACTTGTACCTGCCTTTGAAGGCATTTGCCCACTAATGTGGTGTATTAGTTTTCTATTCCTATGCAACCCACGTCCACAAACTTAGTGGCTGAAACAAGTAGCATTTACTAGCTTACAGGTCTTTAGGTCAGAAGTTCAGCACATCATGGCTGTGTTCTCTGTTCAGTATATCAAAAGGCTGAGATCTCATCATTGGTAGAATTCAGTTCCCTGCAGTTATAGGACTGAGGTCCCATTCCCTTGCTGGCAGGCATCTTCTAGTACATCTGCACTCCCTGCCACACGGCCCCCTCCATCTTCAAGCCAGCAAGGGTGCACTGACTGCACCTTTCTTAGGCTCTCCTTCAGTCAGCCAGACAACACTCTGCTTTCGAAGAGCTCATGTGATTAGGTCAGGCTCACCTGTATCATCTCTCTAAGGTCAAATATTGCATGTAACAATTTAAAATCCATCGCATTCACAGTCCCCAGGATTATTCAAGGTGCATATGCAGTAGGGGGTGAGAGAGGTGATTTCAAGGGCCCTATCAGAATTCTGCCTTCCACACAATATGCTGTAAGGCCACATGTGTCCACACTCCCTCCAAACACTGCCTAATTATAAAAATAATTGTTGACATGAAGTGGTATGGATGCAATTTTAAAAAGCCTTTCACAGAAACAAGCATGTTCTACTGCTTGAAACTAAGGACAGAGTGATTCTTTCCACTTTAATCATTTTACCAATAGGAGTAGAAAACAAAACACAGACGGGTAACCTGGGGAGAAATCTGAAGTTGACAGAGCGGCACAGTGATACAGTTGGCTCTGAAGAAGAATTTTAGTCACCTACTATATAAGACAGACTTCAAGAACATGCGTGGTCAAGAAAGTAACCTAAGCTCCTTTCTCTCCATCTTCCAGCTAAGGCATATGTGACCTGTTTCCTTAAGGCAGGAGCCACGTCTATCAGCTCCAAAGACAAGCGTAATACCCAGCACATATTCATTTTTATTCAAATGAACGTTAGGTACAAGGGGAAATGATGATATATTCTGATGATCTGCCAACAATGAGCGCATAGCCACAAATAATGAAAAGGGGATTGGTAACTTCCTGTTAAATATAAATACTACCTCACTTCCTCTCATTTAAAAACCCACTGAAATGAAAGAGAAGAAATTTAGAATGCAGAAATCCGCAAGGACAAGACAACCAAGATGATGACAGCCTCGCTACTATGGAAGCTAAAACGCAGAATGAGGAGAAATAAGTGACTAGCAAGCCTTTGGAGGGATCCTAAATTAGCCCTGAGGAAAGCAGAACCATTCAAAGTACCTCTGCAGGTGGACTTGGTTAGAAATGGAGAATCTCAGGTCCCAACCCAGACCCACTCAATCAAAATGTGGATGTTAAATCCCCGGGAGCTTCCTACTCGTATTAACAGAGAAAAACTCAGTTCAATCTATTTTGTTTTTGGACATGTATCAATGTTCGTGTGCTCTGGGAATTCCAAATTCAAAAAAACAAAATTTTACTTTTCTTATGATAGGAATCCAAATTTTAAAAGTGTCTATACAGGAGACACAAATACCACAAATGACAAAAACCTAATTTGACTTGTTTTTTTAGATTAAGCCCAATTATTTGTCACAAAGACATCATACATATTTGGGTTTTTTTAGATGGTGTTGTAACATTAAACATATTTGCAATTTATATTGCTTGTATAAACATTAAAATTAGCTAAAACGACAAATTTGTTTTATGTTAACTTGTAAGTTTTTAAAACTAACAGGGTTTTTTTCCTTTTCTTGTTGATTTTTTAAACTTTGTGGTAAAATATTTAACAAGATTAACCATGGGAGTCATTCTTTTTTTTTTTTTTCTGTACGCAGGCCTCTCACTGTTGTGGCCTCTTCCGCTGCAGAGAGCACAGGCTCCGGACGCGCAGGCTCAGCGGCCATGGCTCACGGGCCCAGCCGCTCCGCGGCATGTGGGATCTTCCCGGACCGGGGCACGAACTCGCGTCCCCTGCGTCGACAGGCGGACTCTCAACCACTGCGCCACCAGGGAAGCCCCCTGGGAGTCATTCTTAAGCATACACACAGGTCTCTGGCATTACGCACATTCACAATATTGTGCTACTACCATCACCACCCGCCACACAACTCTTCATCTCACGAAACAAACTGCACTTAACTCCCCATTCCTCCACCCTATCCCCCAGCAGCCACCATGCTACCGTGTCTCTAAGAGTTCGACTATTCCAGGTACCTCATATAAAAGCAATCATACAATATTTGTTCTTCTGTATCTAGCTTATTTCACAGAGCCTAATGTCCTCGAGGTTCATCCCTGTGGCAGCAAGTGTCAGAAAGTCCTTCCTTTTAAAGGCTGAACAGCAGTCTACTGCAGGTATGCAACAGGTTTTGTTGATGGACACTTGGGTTGCTTCCACCTTTCTGGCTATGGTGTGGATATGTCTTTAAACTTTTTCCCCCATTCTTAAAATATCTGTCTTATTGAGGTAATGGAAACTTTTATTTCGGTTTTAGAAAAATACATATCCTTTTTGGAAACACAAGGAGAGAGACTGACTGCTGGAACTGAGAGGGAGAGGATTACCTACCATGCCTTTAAAACTGCTGGCCTTTGAGGACCAAGGCACTAAAAACAATCACATTCACCTTCCACGATCATCCATACCTTCTCCTCCCTAGTATGGCCAGACCACCCGCATTTTCTCAGAGGTATTTAAAAAAGTAATTCCTCTCATTACCTACTTGGGAAAGAAGTGGAGGGAAAGCTCATTTGAATTAGTCAAAGTCCTGAAGTACAGATGTTTTAAAGCAAAGCAATTTTATTACTTTCAACCTATGGGAAGCTAACAAATTGTCGGCAGAGCCTCGGGCTCATATTTTAATGAACACAGGAGAATCGTATATAATTATCATATCCAGTGCTGCTATGGAAAGGGAGACTTCCAGTACTTGAGGACACTTGAAAATACTTTACGCTCCAGGATTCTTCAACACCCACCACCACATGTACCACAATATCATTTAGCTGTTAATTCGACGCAATGATAAAGGTTTACCAAGCAAAGATAACCTAAAATACTGGGCTGAAGTTTAACAGGTTTTATTACATTTTAATTTACAATTAAAATTCTTTACTATGAACAAACTTAAAAACAAAACTGAAAACATTTGAAGGAAAAACAAAAGCAGATTTACAACTGACTGGTATATTTATCTAAGGTCTAGACAGATAATTTTTTTCTTGCAACCAACAAAATTAGTAAGAGAAAGGAAAAAGGAGAGAAATAATTCCCATCATACCATACATGCTTAGAAAAGAAAGGAAAGCAACAACACGACCACACTTCTGTCAGAGCAATAAGTGATCAAAGATAAAGGCAAACTAGAAAACAATGAAATATCAAAAAAAACAATAAAAACCCCTCAAAGTTGATAATGTTTCATGTTGGAAGGTTGTCAATTATCCAGTTCCAATCCTTAACTTCAGAAGTATAGGAAGACAGAAATGTCTCCAGCCTTGAATCACTGAATGACAGCATATAAACAAATCCATCCTCTCTTTCATTTGTTTTCCCTGAACATTTTCAAATTGACAAGTGCTATAATTTATCAAGATCATTACTCCCTACCTGTACTTGGCATCCTTAAAGGAGGGAAAAAAACCATTCTTTTTCTATCTCATGAATATTCTGCAGAGATACAAACCTGCAGTAAAAATAAGCACAAAAACAAGCTCTTGGACACAGCAGCTCTGGCCTATGGATATGGGCCATTTTACATCTTAAGGCACCTGTGAAGGCCTCTCAGCATTAACGATGGAGGGGCATGGACGACAAAGGTTTAAAATCCCTCTATTCCCACATTCTTATGGCTCCATCGTGGGAGCTGTGTGAAGAAAAACAGGCTAGTCCCCAGCCCTCTTGGTTCTGTGGGCTACACTCACTTTCACATTATCAGAAGAGGCGGGAGTCAAGGGAGAAAGTCAGCCAACAGTGAGATAGGAAGAGAATGGAAGAATTATCAAGGGAAAAACATGGAGAGCTAGCAGATTGCCCTTAATTATTTTTTATCCCATTTTATTTTTGCCTTTATTAAAAGGAGAAAAATAAGGCACACAGCATTCTCAGAGAAACTGATTATTCTGCTTAATGAGACATAGATTAAACGTCTTTTAATTAGCCAAAGAGTCATTATTATTAATGCCTACTGCATGCTGCCAGAATCAGAACAATCTCTGGAAGGTGAGCTTCCCCGCCCTCAGAAGGCTTACCTTCTGCAGGAGGCAACACCCACCCTTCTGTCCCTCTCCTTCTGGAGGCAGGGAAAGCTGTCCTTTCATATATCGAGCCCAAAGGCTTTAGACTAACAAAGGTATTGACAGCTCCAGTCATGCTTTGTTTTCTCGACCACTCCCCCAAACACAACATGCTCTTTCTTACTTCCTGGTCTCTGTGCATGCTTTGATCTTTCACCTTCCTAACCTCCCCTTTGGCCTTCCTACTCTTGGAAAAATTCTACTCCTCCTTCAGCATGCCAGTTTAAATATCACCTCCCTGTGAAGACTTCTTCAAATCCAGGTGTTAGTAATACCTCCTCTAGGTTCCTATAGTGACTGTTCTCAGAGATCCATAACACAAGAAGTGTGAGATTCTGTCCAAGATAAATCTGTCTGTGAGCCCATCAGCAGCAGTAAGTTTCATTCTGTGTACTTCTATCACAACACGTGATGCAATGTGTTACGCTCCATAAATGTATGCCAAGTCAATTTTAAAACAATCCAGAAAGACAGTGTACTTCTTTTGCTCTGTGTTGGCAGAGTCTTGCCATTTCTCTAGTTTACTGTTTCCCTGAATCACCTCCATCCCCAGATCCCTTACTCATCTCCAGCCTTTCTGATCTATGGACAAAGGCAGTGGTTCCTTGTCTACACATAAGATTCTGAAGGTTAGGTCTGGGAATCAGTGGTTTTAGTATACTTGCTTGTCTTTAAGAGCTCACAAGATGAGACCTTCAAGATGGCGGAGGAGTAAGACATGCAGATCACCCTCCTCCTCGCAAAAGCAGCAGAAATACATCTACATGTGGAACAACTGCCACAGAACACCTACCGAACGCTGGCAGAACACCTCAGGCCGCCCAAAAGATTTTTTTTTTCCTTTTTCTTTTTGTCAGTGTGTATGTGTATGCTTCTTTGTGTGAGTCTGTCTGTATAGCTTTGCTTTTACCATTTGTCCTAGGGTTCAGTCTCTGTCCTTTTCTTTTTCTTTGTTCTTTTTATTTTGGTATAGCTTTTAGCGCTTGCTATCATTGGTGGATTTGTTTTTTGGTTTGCTTGCTCTCTTTTTTTTTTTCCTTTTTTATTACTTTTAAATTTTTTTCTTTTTTAAATTTTTTATTTTAATAACTATTTTATTTTTTTCTTTTTCATTTTCTTCCTCCCTTTTATTTTGAGCCATGTGGCTGACAGGGTCTTGGTGCTCTGGCTGGATGTCAAGCCTGTGCCTCTGAGCTGGGAGAGCCAAATTCAGGACATTGGTCCACCAGACACCTCCTGGTTCCACATAATATCAAAGAGCAAAACCTCTCCCAGAGATCTCCATCTCAACGCTAAGACAGAGCTGCACTCAACAACCAGCAAGCTATAGTTCTGGACATCCCATGCCAAACAACTAGCAAGACAGGAACACAACACACTCTCTAGCACAGAGGCTGCCTATAACCATAAGGTCACAGACACCCCAAAACACACCACCGGACACAGTCTTGCCCAACAGAAAGACAAGATCCAGCCTCATCCACAAGAACATAGGCACCAGTCCCCTCCACCAGGAAGCCTACACAACTGACTGAACCCACCTTAGCCACTGGGGGCAGACACCAAAAACAATAGGAACTATGAACCTGCAGCCTGCAAAAAGGAGACCACAAACACAAGAAGTTGAGCAAAATGAGAAGACAGAGAAACACACAGCAGATGGAGGAGCAAAGCAAAAACCCACCAGACCTAACAAATGAAGAGGAAATAGGCAGTCTACCTGAAAAAGAATTCAGAATAATGATAGTAAAGATGATCCAAAATCTTGGAAACAGAATGGAGAAAATACAAGAAAAGTTTAACAAGGACCCAGAAGAACTAAAGAGCAAACAAACAATGATGAACAACACAATAAACGAAATTAAAAATTCTCTAGAAGGAAACAACAGCAGAATAACTGCAGGAGAAAACGGATAAGTGACCTGGAAGACAGAATAGCGGAAAAAACTACCACAGAGCAGAATAAAGAAAAAAGAATGAAAATGATTGGGCACAGTCTCAGAGACCTCTGGGACAACATTAAACATACCAACACTTGAACTGTAGGGGTCCCAGAAGAAGAAGAGAAAAAAACAGGAACTAAGAAAATAATTGAAGAGATTATAGTTGAAAAATTCCCTAATATGGGAAACGAAAGAGTCAATCAAGTCCAGGAAGCACAGAGAGCCCCATACAGGATAAATCCAAGGAGAAGCATGACAAGACACATATTACTCAAACTATCAAAAATTAAATACAAAGAAAAAATACTAAAAGCAGCAAGGGAAAAACAACAAATAACTTACAAGGGAATCCCCATAAGGTTAACAGCTGATCTTTCAGCAGAAACTCTGCAATCCAGAAAGGAGTGGCAGGATATATTTAAAGTGATGAAAGGGAAATACCTACACCAAGATTACTCTACCCAGCAAGGATCTCATTCAGATTCAACAGAGAAATAAAAACCTTTACAGACAAGCAAAAGTTAACAGAATTCAGCATCACCAAACAAGCTTTACAACAAATGCTAAAGGAACTTCCCTAGGCAGGAAGCACAAGAGAAGAAAGAGACATACAACAACAAACCCAAAACAATTAAGAAAACGGTAAAAGAAACATACATATCTATAATTACCTTAAATGTAAATGGATTAAATGCTCCAACCAAAAGCCAGAGACTGGCTGAATGGATACAAAAACAAGACCTGTGTATATGCTGTCTACAAGAGACCCACTTCAGACCTAGGGACACCTACAGACTGAAAGTGTGGGGATGGAAAAAGATATTCCATGAAAATGGAAATCAAAAGAAAGCTAGAGTAGCAATTCTCATATCAGACAATAGACTTTAATAAAGACTATCACAAGAGACAAAGAAGGACAATACATAATAATCAAGGGATCGATCGAAGAAGATATAACAATTGTAAATATTTATGCACCCAACACAGGAGCACCTCAATACATAAGGCAAATGCTAACAGCCATAAAAGGGGAAATCAACAGTAACACAATCATAGTAGGGGACTTTAACACCCCACTTTCCCCAATGGACAGATCATCCAAAATGAAAATAAATAAGGAAACACAAGATTTAAATGACACATTAAACAAGATGGACTTGATATTTATAAGACATTCCATCCAAAAACAACAGAACACACTTTCTTCTCAAGTGCTCATGGAACATTCTCCAGGATAGATCATAGCCTGGGTCACAAAGCAAGGCTTGATAAATTTAAGAAAACTGGAATCATATCAAGTATCTTTTCCAACCACAACACTATTCAACTAGATATCAATTACAAGAAAAAATCTGTACAAAATACAAACACATGGAGGCTAAACAATACACTACTAAATAACTAAGACATCATTGAAGAATCAAAGAGGAAGTCAAAAAATACCTAGGAACAAATGACAATGTAAACACAACGACCTAAAACCTATGGGATGCAGCAAAGCACTTTTAAGAGCAATACAATCCTACCTCAAGAAACAAGAAACATCTTAAATAAAAAACCTAGCCTTACACCTAAAGCAATTAGAGAAAGAAGAACAGAAAATCCCCAAAGTTAGCAGAAGGAAAGAAATCCTAAAGATCAGATCATAAATAAATGAAAAAGACATGAAGGGAACAACAGCAAAGATCAATAAAACTAAAAGTTGGCTCTTTGAGAAGATAAACAAAATTGATAAACCATTAGCCAAACTCAAAGAAAAAAGAAGACGACTCAAATTAACAGACTTAGAAATGAAAAAGGAGAAGTAAAAGCTGACACGCAGAAATACAAAGGATAAGAGATGACTACAAGCAACTCTATGCCAATAAAATGGACAACCTGGAAGAAATGGACAAATTCTTAGAAAAGCACAACCTTCCAAAACTGAACCAGGAAGAAACAGAAAATATGAACAGACCAATCACAAGCACTGAAATTGCGACTGTGATTAAAAATCTTCCAACAAACAAAAGCCTAGGACCAGATGGCTTCACAGGAGAACTCTCTCAAACATTTAGAGCAGCACTAACACCCATCTTTCTCAAACTCTTCTGAAACGCAGCAGAGGGAGAAACACTCCCAAACTCATTCTAGGAGGCCACCATCACCCTTAAACCAAAACCAGACAAAGATGCCACAAAGAAAGAAAACTACAGGCCAATATCTCTGATGAACATTGATGCAAAAATCGTCAACAAAATACTAGCAAACAGAATCCAACAGCACAAGAAAAGGATCATGCACCATGACCAAGTGGGGTGTATCCCAGGAATGCAAGGATTCCTCAATATACACAAATCAACCAATGTGATAAACCGTATTAACAAACTGAAGGAGAAAAACCAGATGATCATCTCAATAGATGCAGAACAAGCTTTCAACAAAATTCAAAACCCATTTATGATTAAAACCCTCCAGAAAGCAGGCATAATGGGCACTTACGTCAACATAATAAAGGCCATATATGACAAACCCACAGCCAACATAGTTCTCAATAGTGCAAAACTGAAATCATGTCCACTAAGATCAGGAACAAGACAACGTTGTCCACTCTCGCCACTATTATTCAACATAGTTTTGGAAGTTTTAGCCACAGCAATCAGAAGAAAAAGGAATCCAAATCGGAAAAGAAGTAAAGCTGTCACTGTTTGCAGATGACATGATACTATACATAGCATCCTAAAGATGCTACCAGAAAACAACTAGAGCTAATCAATGAATTTGGTAGAGTAGCAGGATACAAAATTAATGCACAGAAATGTCTTGCATTCCTATACACTAATGATGAAAAATCTGAAAGAGAAATTAAGGAAACACTCCCATTTATCACTGCAACAAAAAGAATAAAATACCTAGGAATAAACCTACCTAAGGAAACAAAAGACCTGTATGCAGAAAACTATAAGACACTGAGGAAAGAAATTAAAGATGATACAAACAGATGGATATATCGTGTTCTTGGATTGGAAGACTCAACATTGTGAAAATGACTATACTACCCAAAGCAATCTACAGATTCAATGCAATCCCTATCAAACTACGAATGGCAGTTTTCACAGAACTAGAACAAAAAATTTCACAATTTGTATGGAAATACAAAAGACCCCAAATAGCCAAAGCAGTCTTGAGAAAGAAAAACAGAGTTAGAGGAATCATGCTCCTGGACTTCAGACTATACTACAAAGCTATAGTAATCAAGACAGTATGGTACTGGCACAAAAACAGAAATACAGATCAATGTAACAGGAAAGACCAGAGATAAGGTGACCATATGAGCAAGGGTTTATTTTTGACAAAGGAGGCAAGAATATACAAGGGAGAAGAGACAGCCTCTTCAGTAAGTGGTGCTGGGAAAACTGGACAGCTACACGTAAAAGAATGAAATTAGAACACTCCCAACACCACACACAAAAATAAACTCAAAAGGGATTAAAGACCTAAATGTAAGGCTAGACACTATCAAACTCTCAGAGGAAAACACAGGCAGAACACTCTATGACATAAATCACAGCAAGATCCTTTTTGACCCACCTCCTAGAGAAATGGAAATAAAAACAAAAATCAACAAATGGGACCTAATGAAACTTAAAAGCTTTTGCACAGCAAAGGAAACCATAAACAAGACAAAAAGACCACCCTCAGAGTGGGAGAAAGTATTTGCAAATGAAGCAACTGACAAAGGCTTAATCTCCAAAATTTACATGCAGCTCAATACCAAAAAAACAACCCAATCCAAAAATGAGCAGAACACATAGATAGATATTTTTCAAAGAAGATATACAGATTGCCAACAAACACATGAAAGGATGCTCAACATCACTAATCATTAGAGAAATACAAATCAAAACTACAACTAGGTATCACCTCACACCAGTCACAATGGCCATCATGAAAAAATCTACAAACAATAAATGCTGGAGAGGTTGTGGAGAAAAGGGAACCCTCTTGCACTGTTGGTGGGAATTTAAACTGGTGCAGCCACTACGGAGAACAGTATGTAGGTTCCTTAAAATCTAAAAATTGAACTACCATATGACCCAGCAATCCCACTACTGGGCATATACCCTGAGAAAACCATAATTCAAAACAAGTCATGTACCACAATGTTCACTGCAGCTCTATTTACAATAGCCAGGACATGGAAGCAACCTAACGGTCCATCAACAGATGAATGGATAAAGAAGATGTGGCACGTTTATCAATGGAATATTAGTCAGCCATAAAAAGACACGAAATTGAGTTATTTGTAGTGAGGTGGATGGACCTAGAGTCTGTCATACAGAGTGAAGTAAGTCAGAAAGAGAAAAACAAATATCGTATGCTAACACATATACGTGGAATCTAAAAAAAAAAAAAAAATGGTTCTAAAGAACCTAGGGGTGGGGCAGGACAGGAATAAAGACACAGACATAGAGAATAGACTTGAGGACACAGGGAGCGGGAAGGGTAAGCTGGGACGAAGTGAGAGAGTGGCATGGACATATATACACTACCAAACGTAAAATAGATAGCTAATGCAAAGCAGCCGCATAGCACAGGGAGATCAGTTAGGTGCTTTGTGACCACCTAGAGGGGTGGGATAGGGAGGGTGGGAGGGAGACGCAGGAGGGAGGGGATATGGGGATATATGTATATGTATCGCTGATTCACTTTGTTACAAAGCAGAAACTAACACACCATTGTAAAGCAATTATACTCAATAAAGATGTTTTTAAAAAAAAAGGGGGTCACAAGATAACTGATGAACAGCCAGGTTTTCAAACCAGTGGACTTGCCATAGTTTCTATTTTTACCTGTTCTCGTAGCCTAGCTCATCATTTACTGCTTCTAGATATTGTATGCCCATGTTGTGATGGGTGTTTACTTCTAAGATGATTCCAGAGCTTGTGGACTCACCATTTCACTTTCTGATTAAGCAACGAGAGGTGTTAATTCTTGCTGGTTATGTTACCTGTTCAGCAAGTATTTACTTAGCTTCGTCCAAGGGCCAAGTGACTCTTTGCTTCATATTTGGGATTGCCTACTAACTTGATCTTGAACCCTTTCCTCAAAGCAAGATTTTTTTAAAGCATAGAGCAATCACGTATGATTCCAATTCGGGAGAAAGTGGGCGGTAACTTACATTTTTAGCTCTTAAGTGGGTGCTCATGGCCATATGCACCTCGAGTGGAGATTAAATACTAAATATAGAACAAGGCTCATCTATACAGTATAATTGTGGATTTCTAAGTTTTAGTCGCCAAGCCACAAGAAATGAGGGAGCTATTCAGAGAAGTGGATTAGTTTAGCAAATACGCTATACTCTTCCCAAAATCACAGTTTTCATTAAGTTAGTTTGCAACTGAGAAAACGTTACTCTTATCCCTACAAGTTTATACATGTGATACTTTCTACAGCCCCTATTATTTGGGGTTTTTGGTTCCCACCCCCCAACCCCCAGGAAGGATGACTGCTGACCCTTGTTTACAATTGTTACAGTTTTCCAAGGGCTTGCCCACTTAGGTGTGACACGTTTCTGCACCAGGAATCTCCATTAGTTCCAAGCAATATAACTAGAAAAGCAGCCATTAGTAATCGATATGAAATAAAATGGCAGAGGGACACTTTTTTTAGTTGAGGTATAGCTGATTTACAATATCATATTAGTTTCAGATGTACAACATAGTGATTCAAAATTTTTTTATGGATTCTACTCCATTTACAGTTATAATATATTGGCTTTATTCCCTGTGCTGTACAATATATCCTTGCAGCTTATTTATTTTATGTACAGTGGTTTGTACCTAATCCCCCTACCCTTATCTTGTTCCCTTCCCCATTCCCTCTCCTCATTGTTAGCCACTAGTCTGCTCTCTGTATCTGTGAGTCTGTTTTGTTTTATTCACTAATTTTTTTAGATTCCACGTATTAAGTGGTGTCGTACAGTGTTTGTGTTTCCCTGACTCAGTTCACTAAGTTGAGCCCTCCAAGTCCGTCCATGTTGTTGCAAATGGCAGAATGTCATTCTTTTTTATGGCCGAGCAGTACTGGCAGAGGGACACTGTTAAAGAGTGAAAACAACAGCTGTATAAAATAAGGAGCCGTAACACCAGACAGGATCACGTTTGGTCTGCAGAGGAAAGTGTGGTGTGTCAACTCCAGACGTATCTAACGCAGAGCACTTGTTCAGAAGCTCTAGTACAACATCCTGCTTTTGTTCACATCCATAAGCGTCTTTTAGAAAAAAAAAAAAAGACAACCCAAAGCACATACAGAGGAAGCTGCTCTAACACTGACTTCAATTAGATCACTAACATCACTGGAGGAAAAAGGGAAATGCATCTGTCTACTGTTTCCTTAAAATCCGCTACTGCTTTATCTGAAGCCTATAAAACAAACATCCTAAATGCTGCAGTGTACTTGAGTTCAAAAGTTCAGCGGTATCTGGAGAGCTGGTAGCACCACCCGGAGGAGGGGACAGTCTGGGAGCCGCAGTGGGAGAAGGACCCTTGGATCTCACTCCTCCCACTCAGACCATCTGCAAAAGCTTAGGTCTCGCAACCAAGATGACCTCCGGGCCCAGAGTCGTTACTCAAACTGTTCCTGCCCAAGATTAAGTTTCCTGCTAGTGAATGATGGTTTCTTTCCTTTAGTCTGCAAACAGCTGTCACGTGATCGAGAGGCAAGCAAGTAGAGGGAGCCGGCCCTTGTAACAGGCTGAGCAGGACACCGACTTGGGCGATTCATCTTCAAAAATCTGTTCCTGAAAGGCCTTTGCATGTTTCTATCACTTCTTGTTTCAGCTCACAGATAATTAAAGGCTGTCAGGGAAAGAGCTCTAACCTGGAAAACAGACTCTCTCTGACTCCTTAGAGCTCGTAATGAATGGGATTCATTGTCCTTCTCTTTTCCCTTTGACTCCAAAGGCCACTAAGTCTGGTTTCTAACCTTGCTAAAATGAGAGAAAACTTTGAAAAGTAGCACAGCATCTCCCTGTAAGGAGAGCTACAACTGCATGGCAGAAATAAGTTACACCTGCTTGCTATGCATTTTGCTAATCCAAATAATACCTCCACAGCATGCATAAAGTAACCCTGGACGGCCATTTCAGTGATGAAGTAAACTCTCAGGTTCCACTTTCACTGTATGACACAGCTTCCGGGGAAGGGGAGTGAATTCATATAACATTTGTACATGATATTAGGAGATTCTTCCTAAGAGTACACTGACTAAGGAATACATTATTAAATGGTTCTTCATAAGCAAAGTTAATTACAATAAGGGTAAGATAATTCTAGACAAAATTTCTGACGACAAAGAACATGGCTTTCCCTCAAAAGAGCAGTTCTAGATTTTTTTTTTTAAAGCACATAGAGCCGGGTTTATGCTTCCCAATAGTTAATGGAAACAGGATGCCTCCTTCGAACAGAGTGAACCAGTAGGCATAGAGGATTGTCAAACCTTCCCAGACCTGCAGGGGTCATAAATCAATGCAGGGGTCAAAGAGATGCTGGAATAGTGGCTTTCCTCCTGAGAATTCCACTCCTGCATAGCAAGAACGCTACTGGATTTTACACACACACACACCCACACACACAGTCTGGACATGCCACAAGTGTGATGCCCCAGGTGAAACACCATCATGCAATTAGATGCATTAAGGGGAAAAGCAGGCCAGTTCAGATTTAACTGCAGGGTTATCGGAGATGGAGAAATAAAATTAGGATTTAAGAAAATTTTTAAAAGTACTTTTCATTACCCAGCCAAATCCCTCCCATACCCTGGCTCTGAGCATCCTAAGACATTTAAAGGAAAACATTCCCATCTACTGCATTAGCCTTAGTGTGGGCAAATGTCAACTGTTGGTGCCCAGGTGTTGAAAAGCACCTGCCTTGCTTTCAAGCAATAAGACAAGACAGGCTGAATACTTGTGGTTGACTATTGCAGCTCTAAAGCGAAGGCCAAATGACTCTGAACACATGAGAAATGTAATAGTCTTTCAGAACACTCGGACTGAAGTGCCTCATTTTAGATTACAAAATGGATTTTATACGTTTCAGCTTTTAAAAAAAGAGGGAAAGAAAGAAAACAGGCGGATCAGTTTATTTTCTGAGCACAGTATTAATGACAAGATGACATCACCAACAGCCAATCGGAAAGCTCTCTGGTGTCGGGTGTTCTAACACCATTTCATATTTATGGGTAAGCACCAGAAGGGTGTCAACCCTAAGCTGCATTTCCCTCCCTACTCACTTCTAAATAAAGTGCCTGCTTTCATTCAGCAGCCAAACTGGAGAGAGAAAAAAAAAAACACCTCCATCTCTCTTCTTCCTCATCCCAGCCTGTTTTCTGACAATCCCAAAACAATAAGTGGAAAGTGAGGGAGAGCGCCTGGGACCTTGTGTCACTGCTTCCTGCGAAGCTGCTGCTGAACGCACTCTGGAGCTTCAGAACAGTCCTTCACCAAAGCCAAGGCTTCATCTGCAAAACCCCTAAGAGCAGAAAGGAGAGGCTGCTTGCAGAAGAGAGGGTCAAGGCTCCCTGTACTCAAGAAATGAATGCAATCTTTTCTCCCCCTCCTATTTTTTTAAACTATTCTCTACTCCCACCTCTTCCTCCCCCTCTAAAGCAGTGTTGAAGGAGAGAGAAAAGTTAACCCTGCAATAGTTACTCCTAGGTCAGTGCAGACAGAACCATTCAGGAGTTCAGCTCCCCACTCCCCCAGACTGATGGAGGCCAAGCGTCATCAAGGGACCCCAGGAACAGGGCAATGGGATGAAACCAGCACATCTGTGATGCTGACGTTGCTCTCAAGGCAACGTGCTGTGGCCAGAACAGAAGCATGACCCAAATTTGACTTCAGTCTAAAACCAATCTGTATGAGCAGAAATTGATAATGCCATTCAAATTTGAGACCGCACAGACCAGATGTTTATGGCATCCATGAAAAACTCCCTGCAGTAGACAAGTGCAACATGCACCCTGCTCTCACACTTCTCCCGAAACCTCACTGGGAGATGAACGTAGCCCTTTTCCTTTTCCACACCCCCAACCACCTGATGTTGTTATCAGGATTGCTGGACCCAGCCCAATACCAGAATATAACATGTAATAAAGATGCTCGGCCATGCCGCAAAGATGACAGAATTTGGCATGCTGGCCTGGAGCCAGAATAACAGATCTTGAGCTGGTGTTTCTTTCCAACAGATTTAATAAGGTACAAGGAGAAAAAAAAAATTAATAATCTGCTCAGAGCAAATTCAGCGTCTACAAGCTTCTTTCAGTTTGGTTCTAACAAGCCTCCCCCAACCCACTCCATACTCTCTACATGCCAAAAACATGCAAAGACAGTGACTGTAGCCTGTCCCTTTCCAGTTAACCTGGGTTCAAAGCAAACTAATTAGATTCAGAGGGAGAAGAGG
This sequence comes from Neophocaena asiaeorientalis asiaeorientalis, assembly GCF_003031525.2. NCBI lineage: Eukaryota > Metazoa > Chordata > Mammalia > Artiodactyla > Phocoenidae > Neophocaena > Neophocaena asiaeorientalis. The sequence goes on along the minus strand of NW_020171827.1, from coordinate 1,202,418 downwards.
AATTGGGGTCCTCACTATTTAGGGGCTATGTAATCAAAGTCATCTAATTTCTTACATGCCCCCACCTAAACCAAAGCATAAAGATTCTCCCTGCCACACCTTAAAGCTTATGTACTTTATAACAACCCACATACACTCTTCTCCTCGCAGAATCCCCATACAAATCACAAGGATCACAATAAGGAAAAGACAGTTGTGTGTGAATCAAAGAATGGAATCTGACCTAGGACCTCCTAACCATTAGGTCATCCGCAGCTTAGGAGAATGGGGAGAAAAAAATGAAGTTTTAGTTGCCTTCTTAACACACACACACACACACACACACGAGGGAAAAAAGAGTTACTTTTGTCCCATATGCTAAGCAATGGGTGTTGTCATTTTCAAAGCTATAAAAATTCACCAAGACAAAAATCAAAAGCAAGACAGGAAAAGCTGAGCACTCAACCATCAAGGAACGAATCAGAAGGCAATATGCTGGTATCATCAATCCAAAAATAAACATTTAAGTGTCTCTAAGGGGCATTCTTCCCAATGCCCTTTCCTAGGGCAAAGGAAATCCTTTCCAAAACCTACCTATTAGAAGGCCTTGTTGTTTCTCTCTCCTCTTGGGGCTCCAAAGTAGTTGGCAGAAGGCAAAACTAATTTGGATCATCCCAAACTCATTTACATTTGGTTCTATGAGGGTGGTAAGTTGGCAACAAATTTCCCTCCCTAATTAAGTTCAGTTTAGAGTGATTTTATATTTTATATTCCCTCAGCACAAGCCAGCTAACAACTGCAGACAGTGGCCGGCTGGCAACAGAAAAAAGCCAATTGTGGCTTTTGTAATTGTCATGGATAAGTGATCCACATGTAGCTAATCTCGGTGATGGAATCTCGCCTGGGCTCAAGGTGCGAGAGCTGGTAGGCATCCTGAGGCCTAGGTCTGCCAATGGTATCATGGGTGTGCGAGCAAAGGTGGGGACAGATGTGGCCAGGTGTGAGAGGCAGCGACATCAAAAATACATATTTTAGGGCCTCCCTGGTGGCGCAGTGGTTGAGAGTCCACCTGCCGATGCAGGGGACCCGGATTCGTGCCCCGGTCTGGGAGGATCCCGCATGCCGCGGAGCGGCTGGGCTTGTGAGCCATGGCTGCTGAGCCTGCGTGTCTGGAGCCTGTTGCTCCGCAGTGGGAGAGGCCACAAAAGCGAGAGGCCCGCGAACCGCAAAAAAAAAAAAAAAAAAAAAAAAAAAGAAAAAAAAAAAAACCCAACCATATTTTAGTCATGATAATCACACCCCCTTACTCAGTGTTCCATGCTCATAACCTGATCCTTCCCCCAGTTCTTCAAAGGTAAGGCCATTGCTTGTATCTTGGGATCTCTAACTCCAATCCAACATACACATTCCCAAAATCCATACCCTTATTAAAGTCAGAAATGGCATGCTGAATTTGGACTCCAATTGTGATTCCAGAGGCTCTACAGTTAGACTACATTGTAAGTCGTAAGAACATTGGAGGATAATTGCCCAATAATCTGATCCAGTAGACACAGGTGAACCCAGGCCTTCATGTACAGAAAGCCTTCATGTGTGTTTATGTATCACAGTACCTACTTCCTTTGCTATCTTTATTGTGAATTATTTCCTCAGTATTACCAAGCAGTTGGTATGTAAGCTATCTCATGAGGTACTATTTGTATTCATCTTACCGTACGCTGTTGTCTCTTCATTCAAATCCAATTTTACTTTTTTTTTTTTAAGTGATCCCTTTGTGGAATGAAGAAGCATCATGTCTGCTTCTGAATTCATGAGAAAAAGTTTAAGAAATGTGGAAAGGGTATTCCCAAAGTATGAAAACACCACCATGAAGAGGAATCATCCTTCTTTTCTTCCCCTCCCCAACCCCAAGTACGATTTCCTATAGTCCCCATTGATTTGTTTGGGACAAATCAACGGTCGAATCAAATATGGGTGTTATTTTCAATGTGCATTTGAAGTACAAAAGAAATGAAGACAGGTTTGACATGTCAGGAAAGGAATTTTAAATCCCACGTAAGACTCATTTTTTAGACGCCTTGGCAATTTGGGGAGGGGGCGTAAGGGAGATGTACATTTAAGGTGCTATGAATCACTTCTTATACACATGAGCTGGCTGTCATTTTTACATTTAGAAAAGACAAACTGAAGTTTATAACCTTACAAAAGAGTAAAGCCAAGGTTACAGAATAGATCTTGTCACAAGATTTTATAGATAAACCACCACTGAAGAACAGCTTTCTGTTTCTAAGATCGTTCTAGTTTAACAAGGGTCAAATCTCTACTCCCTGTTCCTTGGATAAGCAATGGAAACTCCATCCACTTGCAAAGCTAGTGGATATATACGGGCCTTAACTAGTTATCCAGTGTCCTGTCCCCCAACACAGGAAGTGAGTCATAGCTAAGGAACTATCCATCATTTTCAAAGGAAAAAGACCACTCCAGAATTAACTTTTTATTCTGAAACAATATATTCCAAGGTGGCCAAATCATTCGTTATGTTTATAATGACCTAAGTCGGTTCTTACAGACATTTCATCTGAATGGTCTGCATCTCACGTCACGTGATTTGGTTCCCATATAAAAATAAGGTCTCATATTGGGAGCAGCAGATTCATAGTGACATTCTCTTACATTCTCAATTAACAGGCTGGGTCAGCATAGTGTTTATAACATCAATACTGTATAGTTGAGATTAAAGGAGGATGTGGTTTATTTAAGCAGCATTATGGGTCATGTTCACCACACACAGGAGAAAGAAAATTGATAAGTATGGAAAAGGACGAGGCATGGTGAAGGTAGGATTAATAAGCCCATTTTTAAACACCCATACAGGAGGTCCACAATAAATTCAGTATCTTCCTGGTTTCCCTATATACTGAGTTTAGTTCTTAACTTCCCTAATTATAGTTAAGTCACTGGATTTGGAGAGAAGGTTACGATATGAGTTACATAAAAACAAAACAATTACTAAGATACTTATTTATCCTGGCATATAATTCCAATTGACAACCATCACACTTTAGGAATAGCAGGGGCCTACCCCAGGCACTCATAGAACCTGGTATAAAACACGGTGTCTATGCTTGAAACTTATCTCCTAAATTATTGAGGGTGAAAAAACAATGATCACAGGTCATACTCAGAGGCCTGGCTAACACTTGCCTGCAAGTCACACTACAATATGAACAGCCAGATATCAGCACAAATAATTCCTCAGATCATTTGCCTCTTCCCGACATCTGAAAATTCAGATACACTCCTATACAGATAAATGAAAGAATTTTGCATTATATTAAAAATACTTTGTTATCCCTTGAGTATTTGTGACCCTTTTCTTAAAATCGGGGTTACAGTGAGTAATACAGAAAAACATATTGGAAAGAGGCTTGATGCTAATTAATGATATTCTCAGGGTCACCCCATAGGGCTGTACAAGCTCTGCCCTACACAACCATGGTCTAAGCAAAGGGATGAGCGGGACACACAGCCAGCCCTCACCTACTCGCCAACCACATGCCCTGGTGCCAGAAAGGACTTTTTCTAATTCATTAAAATTTTCTGCAAACCCGTAACCTGAACAGCATAAGTGGGTACGTTTTTTAGCTGCAGAAATATCCGAAGTCAGATTACAAACACACCTACTGTTTAAAAAAAAAAAAAAAAAAGGCCCAAAATGGAGTCACTTATGCTAAGCCCCACATCACCAAAATGAGGCTTAACTTAGCATCTCAGTTCTCCCAGAAATGGAATCTTAAACTATTCAATCAGGAATCACCTGATCAGCACGAGTGAGATCATCTGCCTGATGGACCCCTGCCATCCCCCAGAGGAAAGTAACCTTACAATTACCCACTTTTTTGCCTAGTGTAACTTCCTTGTTCCTTCTCCCTTCTAATTATAAAAGGCTTTCATTTTGTACAGCTCCTCAGAGCTCCTCTCGGCCTCCTAAATTGGATGCTGCCCAATTCGAATCCATTTTTGCTCAAATAAACTATTTTAATATGCTTATTTGTTAACAATACATACATATATGTATATATAAATACATGTATCTGTATATATACATATGTATATCATTTCACTGTCAATAAATTTGAGTCCACCCACTTAAATTTTGGAATGAATGTGGTAACATGGAGCTCATCACCTAGTATCGATATCTAGCAGGATCGCTACAAACAGTTCCCAGGCCTAAATTGTTTGGAGTAAGGAAGAGCGAAGAGAAGATCCACCAAGAAGAGATGAAGATGAAGAAAAGAAGATGAGTCAATACAAGGTAAATAGAAAAGTGGAATGAATATCTATGGACAACAAAGTGGAGGGAGGACAAGATTGGCAGGACTTGACCCACACAAAGTTATCTTTAGCTTTCATTCCATTAACCCGGGGCTAAGCAACTTAGGTGATTTAAACACAGAGTGTTAGAGGGACCAGAGTCACGGGTTCATCCATATGCGAGACACACTCTTCCTGTTCCAGGGCCATAGATTTTGTGCTTAACTCAAATTAGCACCTTGCATATTCTTCCAACTAGTCACAACAGAGAGGCCAGAGCACAGGGGTGTATCCACAGAAATCCATCATCATTACTGCACACAAATATATCTCTCAAGGTATCTGCTCTCCCTACAACAGTCCTTCAGGATCAAGTTTACCTGGAAGTGAAAGCACATTACTGAATCAAGATAGCCCCAACTCTACAGCAGCCCTGGGCTGCACAGCGCCCTCATCAATATGCTTCGTGTCTCTTGTCCCTAGCATGGGGGAAAAGGGCTCTGCCTGAGGTCCTCAGCATTTGTATATTTCTATTGACTTTATTATCACCAGTCCCAAGCACTTCTGTTGCCCCATGGGATAGTTAAACAAGCCTTGAAAATTATACTAAAATTGAGAAGAAAATGTTTTCAACTGTTCAAACAGACACCCTTCAAAATGAAATGTTCACATTCATTGTCTTTTTCCCAAACTCCCGGAGTGACTGGTTTATGTTACGGACTAACATCCCTGCAGCATTAAGTAAACCAAGCAATTCGGGTACTGTAACAACAAGCATCATTAGCTTTGCTTCTTTACTAGTGGTTTTATAGAGAAACTGCATTTTTTTTTTTTTCATGAAAGTTTGCTTCAGGCTCTACTCTTACATACCAAGCTTCAGTTTGTGGTGAAATTTAACAGTCTGGTTTGAACCCTCGAATGTTGGGAATTACGATGGAAATGCTGACACAACATTAGCCCCAGCTGGCACTGCAAAAAGGCTTTTAAATATGTTGACTCTCCCCTATGAAGTCAGTCTCCAGAGCCTATGACTTTGTGATTTTAAACTGTAAAAGTGAAACTCGCCAGCAATGAAAACCACGGTAAGGGCTGGAGACTCTGGACTTCTAAATGAAGGCACTGAGTATTGACTAAGAAACATTTTAAAAAGCACTTGCCCAATTTGTTACTAAATTACCAGAGGAAGGAGAGAAATACACAGATTTCACTTCAGGAATAACTGTACACCGCCACTTCTCGTAACAGCAGAGAGAAAGCAGGACAAAACAGAAAGTTGTGATTTTTACATGCAGAGGTCAACAGCTAAACAAAGTCAGTCTATTTGTTTAATTTTGCAAGTTCAAATGTGAATGACTGAACGGAAGGAATTGCATGAGAAGTGACTTAGCTAACAAAGCTAGAACATCCTTACTAATGTCTCAACCCAAAGGATGATCTTTTCAAAGGCTAGAGTATGTGTACTCTTAAGGGAAAAGAAAACGCAAAGACAAGCAAAAATCTTTTAAACCAACTGGTTTGGTGGTCTTAATGATCAATAAGCCTCATAGATGCCATTTCTATAAACTGCACTGATTTTGTCCACTGGCAGCTGTCTTGAGTATAACCCTCCTTCCTATGTCATAAACCATGTCATCAGCCTTTTTCAGGCACATCTTTAGTCCCAAGGCTGGACTGAGCAGCAAAACCAGAGGCATGGGGTCTTCCCTGGTGGCGCAGTGGTTGAGAGTCCGCCTACTGATGCAGGGGACATGGGTTCGTGCCCCAGTCCGGGAAGATCCCGCATGCCGCGGAGCGGCTGGGCCCGTGAGCCATGGCCGCTGAGCCTGCGCGTCCGGAGCCTGTGTTCCACAACGGGAGAGGCCACAACAGTGAGAGGCCCGCGTACCACAAAAAAAAAAAAAAAAAAAAAAAAAAACCCAGAGGCATGTTGTGTATCAGGTTTATGGGTCTCCCACGCTACACCCCAATTAAGCTTATTCAGCAAAGATGTAACTACATTCCCTTTACCTGATTTTTCAACTCATGTTGTCTTCAATAATCAAAACCACCAGGCCTAAAAGGAGTCTTGAATATTCAGGGAAGATTTGCTTAGAAACAGGAAAACGAAACAAGCTCACATATGTTTACTTTAATGAAAGTTCCATACACCCTGGGACAATCTCTACCACTTGAACAGCTTCTGCTTTCACCTTACATGAATGATTCCCTCATTCTAATCTCTGGACGACTGCTCTCCTAAACTGCATCACAGATGTTTATACTGACATCTCCACTTACAGGTAGACAGGAATCTAAGCATAGGCATGCCCAAACCAGAACTCACAGCCTAGCCATCCACCCTCCTCAATTCCTCAGCTTCATCAATGATCCCACCATAGCCGGAAACCATCTCTAATCATCGTTTATCCCTCTTTTATTCTTTTAGTCCCCATGTGCAATCACTACATTGAATCATTTTACTTTTTAACAACTTTTCTCTGCCAGGTCTACCACTGGTATGTTGCGTCAAAATTTTTCATCTAGAGCATTATAATAGAAACCTCACTGGTTCACAGCCTTAAGTCCCAAGCTCCATCCACCTACCTTCTCAAGTCCCATCAGAATATTATTTTTAACCCCAAAACCAGCTTCTGTCCCTCTTTCTCTCAATCCTTAAACAATTGCCCCTGTCTACAGGGAAGAGTTTTCAAATGTTAGTGGAGTTAAGAATCATGTCTAGGGACTTCCCTGGTGGTGCAGTGGTTAAGAATCCGCCTGCCAATGCAGCGGACACGGGTTCGATCCCTGGTCCAGGAAGATCCCACATGTGGCAGAGCAACTAAGCCCGTGCAACACAACTGCTGAGCCTGCGGTCTGCAGCCCACGTGCCACAACTACTGAAACCCACGCACCTAGAGCCCGTGTTCTGCAACAAGAGAAGCCACCACAATGAGAAGCCTGCACACCGCAACGAAGAGTAGCCCCCGCTCGCCGCAACTAGAGAAAGCCTGTGTGCAGTGACAAAGACCCCACGCAGCCAAGAGAGAAAAAGAAAGGTGATCATATAAATAAATGAAAAAAAAAAAATCATGTCTACACTGGGGAAGGGGGACTTATAATACAGACTCCTGGGTTTCCCCACGAGGAAGTCAGTCGTTTCAGAGTGGGACCCAAAAACCTACTTTTTGTACGCCCTCCAGGTGATTCTGATTAGGCTGAGGCTTAACCTATAAGGAACAACAGACTACAAGATACACAGCTCTTTTCAATGGTATATGAAGTGCTTCCAGGTCAAGCCAGCATTTGATAGCCTTGAAAATCTCAAGTCCCCTTTGCATTAACACTTTGTCCCAAAATAAAAATTATTGTAACCTACCCACATATGTCCTTAGTATGGTGGAAGGAAAAAAAGTATACTTTACATTAAATAATTTCTTATTCATGTACTTACACAAAACCATACTAGGGAATATCATGAAGTGGACAGATGCTCACATCTATACATAGAATCCCCGTGAATGCAACAATAAGAAACACAGATCAGCAATCTTTCTGCTGGTAAGTGGGTAATTTAGTAAAGGTTCACATGAAAAGATGTACAATCTTTCTCCAATCTAAAAAATGTTTTATTCCTGGAAAATCCAGTGTGTATATTAAAACCTAATCACAAATACTCATGCCTGTATGTAAAGCAGAGTTAGGTTCCAGCTCAAACACCTGAAACAGGTTTTGTTTCTAACCTTACATAAAAGGTCTGGTAAGACCTTTGAGGATCACGTTAAGTGCAGGTCGATTCTTCTTGTGCAGGACTAGCCAGTGTGTCGTAAGGTACTGGCACCTTGGGCTTTGCTCACTAAATGCCAGCAGTGCTTCTCCAATCAATTATGACAATAAAAAAGCATCACACAAATTTCCCAAACACCCCCCAGAGTGAACAGCCTCCTCTCCCCAACAATCTAGCTTCCACCCCATCATTCCATATGAATAGCTCTAAAATGACCATGATCTTTACATCCTTACATCCAGTAGACATTCGGCTTTTCTCATCTTCTGTCTGCAGTTGGTCTCTTCTTTAATACTCTCTTCCCTTGACTTTTATAGTAACACATTCCCCCGATTTTCTTACCTTCCTTTCATTCCCGATTCTTAATATCCTTTAGGAGCTCATCCCCTCCTACCTGGCTATGAAATGTTGCAGTTCAGCGACACTGGCCCAGAGGTCTTCTTCCTTCCTTAGTCTCTGCTCTTCCCCTAGTCGGTCTCATCCATTGTTTCAATTACCATCTATACACCTGTAACCGCCTCAAATTCGTATCTCCCACCCAGACCTCTGCTCGGAACTCCAAAGCTATAAATCCAACCACCCACTTAACATCTCCCTGAGATACAAAGGAGCTTATGTAAATTGCTTCATCATCTGTCACCCATACCATGGCCACACCTGCTCCCCCTCAAAACTTGGTCCTCTCCTCCTCGCTAAGTGGACCACCATCAACCTAGGTGTCCATGTTACATACCTTGAGACCTCCCCTCCCAAAGGCCATCCATCACAAGATTCTATTGACTATCTCAGCTTATTCACCAGTAAAACTCCTGGTACCTAGCCCAGCACTTGGTACAAATAAGTGCACAATAAATCCATATTAAATGAACAAGTGAATGCCTTATGGAAATTGTAAGCTACCTGTGGACAGATAGCTTCATTCCCCCATACCATCTTCCATGATATTCCGTCCACACAAACACCCTACTTCCACTTCAAAACCTTGCAAACATTCACTCTAATTCTCAGCCCAAAAGGCCACTTTTTCAGGACAGTCTCCCTCGGCCTCCCCAGGACACACACTGGGCTCTTCTCCCTCTGTTATCATGGTACCGTATACACAACACCACAGCAACACCACCACTGCCTTGCAATGACTTGGCATGACAATATCCTTCCTTCCTCTGCATCTGAACACATGACAGATGGGTAGCATCAACTATTTTTGAATGATTTCATTACTAGTTTAAACTGTCTCCATCTATCCCACCTCTTCTCCCCAGGCAGGGGAGGGCAGAGTGAAACACATTCAAGGGGAATGGCCAATCCTGACGTGTTCTCATGGCTACACGAGACCAGACAGCACTTTTTCCCCCATTCTTCTATTAATGATAGCTGCTTTATTCCTTCCATTCCCCAAATATGGTGAAGGGCACGTGGGGGACCAGAGGGAGAGGCATGTACACCAGTCAGCCACTTTCTGAGAGACAGTGCCCAAAGCCTTTCAGGTAAGGGTCAGCACTGCAGACGTGCATTCTCCTGAATGTGGGGAAAGTTATGAGCAAAAGACCATATACACTAAGCTATTCGACCACAAGGCTGGAAGAGAATCAAAATAAGCTAAAGCTTAATTAGAGTTGAAGATTTCCTGTCTGGGAACCACGTGAGGGACTGAGGTTCAGAAGCCATCACCAAGGAGGCAATCCCATCTCCAGTAGGACAGGCCTCTGAGAATACCAGAGGCAGAGCTGGGTTTGGGGGGTTTTTTTTTTTTTTTTAATTTTTCACATAATCCAGCATTCACAGCTTTTGTGCCTGTTTTTTCCTAACCTCCACTCCAGGCACCCCCAGCTCTCTGCTCCCTCCTCTCCCCTTCCATAAATTAAGTTAATGAGGAGTTTTCTAAAAGAGGGCATTCTCTTAAAGGGTCTGTTACTCTGAAGTTAATGGCTCTGACATGTCTCCAGGCCAGTCACAAGCAGCAATAACTCCTGCAACAGCTCAAAAACAGCCTCAAATGTCGCCGAGCCTTACCCTGATCCTTCCTCCCCTTTGATTATCACTGGTGGCCTGCCTTCCTCCCCTAACATTTTATAGCAAAAAAAACTCAAATGCATCAAAGAAACCAGTTAAGGATGTGAAGATTGAGAAACACATTCAATCTTCATGTTATGATCTTGTCTTTCCCTTCCCACTGCTTGTCTCTAAGAGAAAAGGACAAGTGTAAATTTGATGTCACACAGAACAACAAAACACATCTAAGGAAACAAGGGGGATGGGCATTTCTAAATGCCAGCGCGCTTATCTAATACTTAGTACACACTTACTGCAAGGATTAGGTCACATCGGTGACAGGTTAATGATTTTTACATGAGAAATGAGTGGACATGTATGTAATGAAGCAATCAAGCAAAGAAGCAATTGCTTCAAATCACCTTCCTAAACGAACATCCAGTGAGGTGACGACCAAAATATAAGAAAGCAAACCGAATTGCAGGAGAACCCAATTTCAACACACGTAACAGGTACAAGACCAGAATAAAACTGGTGAAATTTATTCAAGTTCTTTATCCTTAAATGCAAAAGACTAAACACAAGCTGATAAATCAGCTCATCCTGAAAATAAAAAAACATTCCCTGGATAAAATGGGTCCAAAGTCCTGTATCCATAATTTGATCTAGAAATTTGTGCTGATACACCAAAATTTCAGTACTTACATTGCAAAAACTTCGGTAAAGGAATGGAGGAAACAAGTGAGAACCATAAAAGAAAAAGTTGTATTTACTTCTTCCAACTGACCATGGCTTATTGAACCAGCAATAATTTCCCAACAATTGATCAATGTACTCCAAACAGTCTGTCGCTAATAACCACAGATTCCAAAGTAATAGACGTAGTGATAAGACAGGTGAAAGGAGACTAACATGAAGGGCAGATACCTAGAGAAGGAAACTTTTCTTACCAAGTATGTGTGAGATAAAGGATTAGACCTTGAAAAAGCAGTACATATGCTATTCTGCTTAGTCTGGGCTGCCTTTCTCTATGCATAATTGTAGAACCCTATCTATAAAGAGTTTTACGGCTTCCAAGCCATTTTCACATATATTTAACCTCATTTGATGCCACAGCAATCCATCAAGTAGGCCCACTCACTTCACAGGTAAGAAAACTGAGGTTCAGGAAAGTGACTTTCCCAAAACAATACAAATAACAAGTGCCCAGAGAACCACAGCACATATCTTCTGATTCCTGAGTAACAGGTTCCATTTTTATCATTAACTTTCAGTTTATAATAATAAGGGGAATAAAAGCTGCAGGAAAATGAACACCTAGTGAACTTGCAGGTATCCAAGTCAGGAATATCACAGGAGAAGTTACAGACAAGTAAGTAGGTAGTGAGCTTGCTTCATGATTAATAAGTGAAGATCTCCATCTTTCGAGTCTATTTCCATAACCTATTGCATTTCCTAACATCACAGATATTTGTCTGTTTGGAAGAGAGTGTATTCTGACCCTGAATTTGTGATGTTACTGGCTGTTACTTCAACTGAAAACATACTTACCGGAGGACACTGTGTTCCTTACCAATTCGTCTTGCCATGAGGTGAAAATGCCCCGGCACTCAATGAAAAGAATGGTCTGGTAATATTTAATATGAACACAGACATTTCTCTTCCAGGGCAATTCATTGTGCACACATCATTAAGGATCAAAGCACAGGCAAACCAAAGAATGGAAAAGGAATTCAAAAACATCAAAGTTAATTATATTTGGTTGTCCCAATAGCTGTTACTCGTTCAATTAAGATGCTGCTTTGGCTAATCTTAAATCAAGCTGTGCTTCTCAGAAAGTCCAAGCAGCAAAAGTCAAAACATCTGAAGCTGAAGCTTCCCCCCTCCCCGCCCCAAGGAGTTCTCTGCATTCAGTAGAGCCTCCACAGCTCCTGTCAACCTGCAACTGTCTGTTCATTCTTCACCACCCCAGCAAGCAGGGCTAGCTCTCCAGCACCCAGCCCCAGGCAGATCCTCAAACAGGTGTTCCATGAAGCCTCTATAGCCTGGTTCTTCACCCATCCCATGCTCAAAAAAAAAGAAAGAAAACCCACACAGAGGAAGGGGATCAAGACAAAACCACAAGTCCGCTCTGTTGAAATATCTGAGATTATAGGTGGCTTCTTGATTCTTGGCTTACTGGGGATAAAAAAACCTCACTTCTCAATCCAGCTTTCTCTTACCCTGTCCCAGGCACAAGCACAGAGTTCTGTCACTGAGACAGTGTTTTCTGCCCCCTTATCCCCACTTTCAAACTCCGACGGCAAAAATATTCATAGATGAATCCACTCAGTGGTACCATCTAAGGGGTAAAGAATCCCTGAGGTGCAGACGAGGAAACCAAGCTCTCCCACACAATTGCGTGTAGTGTGAAAAGGAAAAAGGACCCTTAGGGGTTGTCTCCAGTAAAAACTGGTAGAAGGAAAAATGTTCAAAAGCCATTGGCAGGGCTTCCCTGGTGGCGCGGTGGTTGCGAGTCCGCCTGCCCATGCAGGGGACATGGGTTCGTGCCGCGGTCTGGGAAGATCCCACATGCCGCGGAGTGGCTGGGCCCGTGAGCCATGGCCGCTGAGCCTGCACCTCCGGAGCCTGTGCTCCGCAACGGGAGAGGCCGCGGCAGTGAGAGGCCCGCGTACCGCAAAAAAAAAAAAAAAAAAAAAAGCCATTGGCAGCAACAATGCTTTAGCACTTCTGGAATAACTCCTTTTCCTCCTTTGTACAGGTTTTCATGGAGTGGAACCCCATTTTGCCAAGCACTCATTGTGCACCAGAAACTGGATGGAGGCTTTATAAATACTGTCCGAGTTAGTCCTTCCCACAAGCCTGCAAAATAGGGGCAGAATCTAAATTTTGTGCTGGAACTCAACAAGGGTCTAACTCCAAAGGCAGCAGCAGGAATTTCAGTCAGGACTGGTTCTCAAGATGACCTGTGTATCTCTCCTGAAAATGCAACTTCCCTGAATCCACAGGTCTGGGATAAGTTCCACCAGCTTCCAGATGCCCAACACACCAGCCCCATTTGTATGCACAATTCTTCCATAGCTTAGCCCAGCTCCTCCTTCGCCCTGCAGGTTTAAGTTCTTATGTCTTGTCACATCAGCGCCAAGAGCACACCTTGTCTCTTCCCTGGGTCTCTTCAAGCCCATCAATTCAATTTAAGAACACACAATACTTGATCCAACGTAGCAGTTTCTTAAAGCATTTCAACCAATTCTCATGACCTAGCCATCTATTTCAAAATAAATTAATTCTCCATACCAGGCTTCAACTCCTCAATCTCCCCCAGATGGTCAAAGGTCAAGGGCAAGCACAGAAAGTTCAGCATCTTAGTCACTCTCTCCATCACATCACACAGGGAGCCTGACTTGAAAAGTTCCCACATGAACTCTTTATGAATGACGTCATGGAAGCTGGGCACATCAACTTTCTTTTTTGACTGAAATAAACTGAGGAAGCTGCTTTTTCTCTTTCACTGCAGGTGCCCAACGTAAGACAAAGAAACTCCGTTCTTCCGTGATCAGTCAAAACCTAATTCCTTCCTGATGGCTTTTTCAGCCTGTCCCCTGCTCAAAGTCTCAGGGAGAGACTGCATTCTTACATTAGACGGGCTGTCTTTCACACATTAGGAAACCGAGACCCTTACAGAAACTCCTTATTGAACAATTATCACAAAGGGTGCAACCACATTATAGCCCATTTTAGGACCTCTAGCAGTGTTTCTATTGCTGACCCTCTCCCCAAGAAAAGACTGTACACCAATCTCACTGTAAAAAGCCCTCAATGTCACCCAGAGCTGAAATGTCAGCCCCAACCCACCCTGCATACTCAATGCATCTGGTTTGGTTACCCAGACATCATCCTCATCAAAGTGGTTATATGCACCAGTGGCTATGGTCTTGCTGAGCTCATAGTTTCTCCTTCCTATCTGCAGAGGTTTTCCTAGTGAATACACACCAATATGTTAGTCTGGTAGTTACAGGGCATCCCACTAGAGAGCAGGCCCACAGAGGAAACAAGTGCATGGCTTCTCCATCTACAACCCTTTTTAAGAAGCTGGACTCAGAAGAAAAAAATACGTCTTTCTTCACATCTTGGTTTTCTCCCCCTCCATTCACAGCCTAGCGTGGTCCTAGAAGAAGCTATAAAAAATCAACTGCTACCTTAAGACAAGGGACAGCACTAAACTAGAAGCACTAAACCAGTGCCTCTCAAATTGGAATGTGCCTGAGAATCACCTGGGTGGTGCTTGTTAAAAATGATTTCCAAAATTTTCCCCCGTGGTTTCTGACTCAGCAGGTCCACAGGTAAAGCCTGAACTAGCACTTTTATCAAGGGCCCCAAGTGATTGGATGCCCGTGGTCCCAGGTCCCAGGTCCCAGGACCACCCCTCGAGAAACCCCAGCAAGAGGGCGAGTACACAGAATGAGAGAAGGAGTTGAGTCAAGCCTCTGGAATTCTAAAGTGGTTTTAGCTTTGTTTATAGTCTGTTCCACTGCTCCAATTCAAAGCCTGCTCAGTTAAAAATTCACCAAACACACCACAGACAGAAGTCTGACATGAAAGCCCTGATAACACTAATGGTGGTAATGGGGATTTCTTTAAATAGGGCACCTTGTTTGTGCCTCGTTGCCTTCTTTCAAGATTTATCGAGGTCCAGCCTCTTTGCTTTCTTTGCTTTGGAGAAGAAAGCTCTCATCTTTGGTTACTTTCATGGGGAATGCCATTCCCCAATGCCATCAAAATTTGTCTAGTTCGTCTTTTTTTGTTGTTCTTACTTCTGTAAGATTTGCTACAAGAAACACAGTTATACTACTTTATATTTTAAGTACCATGTTCATTTTTTTTTTAGGTGAACCTTATACAAGAGGTAGAAAAATACTCATGAGGCACTGATAAGACAGAATCAAACTCCCCACAAACACACACACACATGCACTAAAGGGAGGACCTCAACAGGTTTAAAAGAGAGCCTGAAGAAAAGACAAACAAAATATCAATAAAGCGGAGCACCTGGAGCACAAGAAGTCTGAGTGATATAAAAGTATTATTTTTAAAAAGGATTAGCTCTGCCTATTAAGCATTTATTCAACAGACATTTTGTGAAGTGCTGTCAAAAGCAGGAATGGAAATAGAACCCAGGACTCCAAAATTTCCAGCTCTTGTCAATAAATCAAGCAATTTCCCTCCACAATCCGGAAGAGCTGCAATGCTCTGGTTATTTTCTAACATATGGCTCAAATATTTATATTTTAAGTGCTTTCAGCTTAGACTCAACATTATAAACATTCATTAACATTTATGCAACTTCTTAAGTAACTCTAACTCTAAGGTCAGACCAAACATACATTTGAACAAAATAAACATTCCCAATCATAGGCAAAAACGGTTCCAGTGTTTACTTGATAACCTGACACCCACACTCAGTTGCCTTCCTTCCTCCCAAAATGTTCTTTAGGAATTTCTCCTCGCGCAACACAACGACAGTGTTAGAAGCCAGAAAGAGAAAAGCATGGTTCCAAAGATACCAAGCTTAGAACCTGAAATTTAAATATTAGGAGAATCTATCTCACTGGTTGGCTGTGTTTCACAGAACCACATTAACTGACTGATTCATCAAACCCTTGTGTATTGCCCCACAGCTCCAATCCAAACCGACAGGCTCCAAGTCCTTGTCATATAGTGCTTATATCCTAGCAGACTGACAATAAAACCAGTCAAATATTTAATATAACATCAAATAATTTTAAGTGCCAAGAAGTAAAACAAGATGGAATAAGGCAGATGGAAAGTGACAAAGGGTCAGGGAAAGAATTTTGCTATTTTAAGTAGAGGAGACAAAAAGAGAATTTAAATCATATTGACTAAATCCAACAAGAATAATATTAACTCCACTCTGCAGAGTCACAATCATGGGTCAGTATGAGAAGTGGAAGGCTGCTTACAAGCCTACAAGCACGTGAATTAATGAGTACCTAGAAATTTTAGAGAAGGAAAGCAAAGTGTGAGGCTAGATTCTTCTATGTGCTTGGTTGACTCCAAAGCAAAGAACGAGAGGCATGCCCCTCCTCTAGCCCTCCTCACATGAGCTGACCAAGATCATCTGCAAGGCTGACTCCCATGTAAGGGGCTGCACAAAAGGAAAAATGAGGACTCCAAGGAAAGCTATTGTTGAATTCCTTGGGGTTCTCTTCTTCAGGACAATAACTGAATGTAGTAACTTATACCTTGAGATGCAAGTAGCCTAAGTAATAAGATTTTACACAGATTATATGATTGCAATTATGATCAGATACATATTTTGTATTCTTAATAAAGGAGGGACAAGCTTCAAATTCCTAGTGTAATTCTTATTTAAAACATGTAGATTTTTTTAAAGATACCAATATCCTATATTAAAAGGCAGGATGTAACTGCCTTAGAAGTTTGAAAGAGTGAAATAAACCCTTGTATATGAGAGAAAATAAATACTGGAGGAATCCAACAGTACAGGAAAGCCATAATCTATTTCAGATTATTTTCTTAATTTTTTTTTTTACATTTTTATTGGAGTGTAATTGCTTTACAATGTTGTGTTAGTTTCTGCTGTATAGCGAAGTGAATCGGCTATATGTATAAGGACATTTAAAAAGTCACCTTTCTAGTAACTGGAATTAGACTTTGGTTAGAGCTTCCGCATTCATGTTTTTTAATCTGAAATTGGTCCTTAAAAGCTGTAATGAATTAAACAATATACCACCCACAGAATCAACTGTAAAAATATACTGTAACTAAAAGCATAATGACTCATTTCACTTCCTTCCTCATTTTTCCATAATGAATTTGAGCTCCCTTCCTGTCACCTAATCTAATCATTGGCTGGGTTTCCATTAAATCAAGATTCTGCCCGTTGTGCTCTCAAGTCATTGCACTGGTTCTCCCCAATTTCATGGATAATTTTATAAACGTCACCTACTACAACTGAATTGTTCAAAACGTAAAGCAGACAGTGACTCAATTCATGGCTGTGTGTTCCAGGAGTGGGGTGGTGATATACATGACATTTAAAGAATGAAAGTTTAAAATTTTTTCCAAGGCGATCCAATAACTGGACATATTCTTAGACAAGTCATCAAACTTGATGAACACATTCTCACAGCACTACTTCTATTACTACCACCTCCTTCACCATCACCTCTAAAACTGAAAGCCTGCATAGCGCATAAAAATTCCCAAAGCATTTTCACATACATTTACCTCATCTGATCCTCACAACAGCCTTGAGCCCTTTTAATTTTCCCTAAACCACAAAAATTAATTGTCTAAACTAAGATCTGGGGGTAAATTGCGAACTGGCTTTTGGCTTCATCAAATCTTAGGCTGCTTGTTACCAATGACATTTTAGAAGAAAGTATTTTTGCTGCTAAGCAGACCCTAACTGACCTTTTCTCTACACTTCTCAATTTACAGATAGGGGTACCAGCTACCCTGTGTCTACTGTGTACAGCATTATTCAAAGTTACTATTTAAAGGCAGATAGTTTACCACCTTCACCAATTAGCAATTTCACTTGGATCTGTATTACAGAGAGAGAGAGAGAGACCCTATCTTTCGTCCAAGGTCACACACAGTTAATAACATTCCTTGTACAAACCTAGGTCTGGCTTCTTTATAAGGCTAATGTAGTTGACGACTAAAGACAACAGTGGGGGGAAATACGACTTCAGGTAAGGCTTCAACTGGCAAGCAGATTCATAACCCATCTTTAAAACTAGAATTTAAGTGAGTAAGATCAGGAAACTCCTAACGCAACTCAATTTTAACTTTTAGTAGCTTTCCTTCGTGGCCATAAATGAAGTGCAATTATTGCTGGTTAATTTTTAGCAGTTTCTTGCCTACCAAAAAAATTAAAATCACACCTAAGAAAACAATGTGTAGAGGTTCCCCCCACCCTTAGGAAACAGTGATCATTTGCCCTCATTCTGTGCAAATGACTGTCTTTCAGGTTGTATGTGTTTGCTTTAGATGTGGGAAGGAGAAGTATAACTATTTTAAGTGTAATAGCTTACATTTGTATAGTGCTTTACCACTTACAAATGCATTACATTATTCTTTTTGATCCTTATAAACTCACTGTAATAGTATGGGAATTATTACCCATTTTCACAAATAATTAAGTGGAGGCTCAGAGAGGTTACGTAATTTGCCCAATGTCACTAAGTTAATAAGGGCAGAACAACGTCACAAATCCAGGTCCTTTTGTTAAGTCTTAGGCTCTTATTATTTGGTCAGAAAAGCATCATCTAAGAAACATTCTGATGACTCCTATGTCACTCTACAGTAATTCATTACCAAGTATACGCGAAAGGGTCTGTCTCTAGACTGCTGCTTTCTTAACCTTCTATCAAGATAACTGACACACTATCTTACAGTGATAGAAGCAAACACTACAGAACTGTGCAAAGAAAGATGATCTCAAATGTCCAAGTTCTACAAAAAGGAACTGGTCCACAAGATCTGTTTAAAGAATCCATTAATATGCTTCTGAATTAAACTAGTCAAGGGGGTGAGATCTGTCACCAGGCTTGTCAGAGAAAAGCAATAAAGAATAGAAGGTCTGGGACAGAAGAGGAGAGGAAGAGAGCACAGAACCTGGGAAAATGGGAGTGACTGGAAGCCAAAGCTATTGACAGGAGAATTGTGGGAGCCTTAAAAAGCTCCCAATTCTTTCCACCCCTTTGTTGAAAAACATGCATTTACATCTGTTAAGTGATTCAATTTACTTATCTAGAGTCTAAAAGCATCTCAAGCCAAGTGAGATATTTTCTGAAATGTTCTTGAAAACTACTTGGGTTGTGTTTTGTTTAGTCTGTCTTTTAAGCACAGATGTTTAAAAAATTCGATTAGAAAAACAGGTAAAAGGCACGAACAGACATTTCACCGAAGAGAATGTTATCAATGGCAAAAGAGCACACGAAAAGGTTCAACATCATTCGTTATCAGAGAACTGAAAATTAAATCTAATGAGATCTCACTTCATACCTATCAGAGCAGTGAAAATAAGACCACCACCAAGTGCTGGTGAGGATGCAGAAAAACTAGATCGCTCATGCTTTGCTGGAGGAGTATAAATTGGTACAGCTGCTCTGGAAAATGGTTTGGCAGTTTCTTTTAAAACTAAACATGCCATTACCATACGACCCAGCAATTTCAGTCTTGGGCATCTGTCCCAGAGAAATGAGAACTTATGTTCACATAAAAACCTGTACACAAATGTTCAAAGCAGCTTCACTCATTATAGCCAAAAACTGGAAACAGCCCACATGTCCTTCAACAGGTGAATGGTTGAACTATGGCATACACTTATCATGGAATACTATTCCACAATAAAAAGAAAAGTTTTTGGTGCATGCAACAACCTGGATGACTCTCCCGGGAGTTATGGTGAGTCAAAAGAACCGATCCGAAAGGTTATAAACTATATAATTACATTTATGTCAGGCTTTTTTAGAAGTGGCAAACCAATTAGGGGCTAGGGATAGTAGAGGAATGGTGGGAGGGAAGTGGGTGTCACTGTTAACAAGGGCAACAAGAAGGATCCTTGTGCTGTTCAGTATCTGTATTGTGGTGGTGGATCCACAGATCCACACATGTGATAAAACTACAGAACTAAATACAAACACACATGAGTATAAGTTAAACTGTAAGTGTAACCAAGATTGGTAGATTGCATCAATAGCCTGGCTATAATATCATACTACACTTCTGCAAAATGCTACCATTCGGGGAAACTGGTTTAAGGTTTTATTATTTCTTACAACTGCATGTGAAGCTATAATTATCTCAGTTCAAATTTCAATTAAAAAACAGAACAATTACAAGTATTTGCTAGCTTAACCATCCTGGAATTAGTATTTTGCCTTCCTTCTTTGAAACAGGACAGCTCTTTGCTTCATTCCCAAGCAATTACTTATCATAACTAGCTTCCATTATATATATTATGAAAACGATTCATTAAAATTAAGCTCATGAGTGAAAGAAGCCTTAAACCAACAGCACACGTCATGAGGCTTCAATTTGCGTGAAGCTGCAGGAGAGGCATATCTAATCTCCAATGGAAAAAAATTTAAAGCTAGAGGAGTGGTTACCTGCTGGTAAGGCAAGGAGTAGGTGACTTGGAAGGCGCAGAAAAACTAGCTGGGGCGAGAGTAACGTTCTAGATCTTGATAGGAGTCCCAAGTTACACAAGCGTATGCATTTGTCAAAATCAAACACACCAGCAAGATTTGTGCACTTCATTATATGTAAACTTTACATTAAAAAAAAAACTGTAAACAAACAAATGAAGCCTGAATCACTAGCTTTCTATCTATTAGCTTCTCATTCTTTAGACCGAAAATTCTACGCAGTAAGACACCACACCTTTGATATATCCAGGGTCAAACTAAATGATTACAAAAGTTTACAATTATCCCAGCTCCTATACATTCTTCTCAGGGAAAGAAAATTGCAATCAGAGTAACCATGAAGCAAATTCATATTAAAAAGCATCATTAAATCAGACTAAATTAAATTAAAACAGATGTAATTAGTGCCCTCTGAAACTAATTTTGGCTAATACTTTGTTTACATGCAATATAGATATAGCAACTACTGACCTCGGGCACTTTCAGCTGTTTTTATATTAATTACTACATGTGCTTTTTATAGTCCAGCTCAAAATATCCTTTATAGGTCTGAGTAGCTAATATTCTTCTGCCAAAGTAATTCCAAATGAGTCTCAGACCCCACAGAAGAAAAAATATCCTATGAAATCGACATACTGATACTGATGTAACATCGCTGGGATGGTAATAAGAGTTACAGGTTTTGCTTTGCTTTAACCATGATTTCTACTTAGGATACTTATTTATTTTGGTTCAATTACCTGAGGGATGGTGGGCTGTTCTTAATTACAATTATACCCAATAGGACTCGACCCTTTTCACTTAATAGGCTTACATTGCAGAAACATGTCTTAATTGGCCAGACAAGTCAAGACGCTGATGAAAGTTATTTCCTGACCCTACCAGCGATTCATGGAGAAGATAATGTGAGAAATGTCTAATGCCTACTATCCATTTTGGTCTTAAAACCTTGCTCATGTTCCAGGCTCCATCACTAGCTCCATTTTAGGTTAAATTACTCTCAGATTGATGGGATATACTGTGGCCATGAGCTCTATCACCAAAATTATGAAGCAAATGTATATTGTTAATTATCCAATGATATGAAGGAATTGCTGAAATATACATGACTCTCAAAATATTTCAGGGACAAATTTTGGCTTGTTTCTTTCTATTTATTAAACATATTAAGATACACGAGATTTTAGTTTCAACTCTACAGAGAGAAGTGGAGAGAAAGAAAACCTATAGGAAATAAGAAGTTGCATCTAGAAGAGCAGTTGCCCAGGTAAAGGTCAAGGAAGGAGATAATGACTTGTTGTGAACACATGGTGCTATGAGAAACACCCAGAAGAAGTCTTCTGGATTTATCAATTCAGTATCAGTAATAAAATGAAAGCAGAAGCTAACACAAGAATCAATGTACATGCGACCAGGGCATATGGAATTTCTATTCAAACGCCGAGGGCAGCTTCCCTATTTTCCTGCTCCAACTGTGAGAAAGTACACTCTCATCTTTTACTATGCTTGACTACCAATTTCACTGGGTTTCCACAGCTGGCTGCGAGCCTCAGTAGGTTGCAGTAGAGTCAAATAGAAAGTTCTACTCCGTCTAGTTATCAGAAGTAGCCCAATCATTTGGGCTAATGCAATTCTACCCATGTTCCCTAAATAGTACCCAATTCACTAATCAGGTTAATGGATTTGGAAATGACCATTAGATATACAACTCTGACCTCTTTTCCTGTGCAAACAGGTTCCTCAACTAAGATTTTTTTTTTTTAATAAAAACGGTATAAAAATGCCATAAATGCAGGACTGTATTCTAGCTACCAAGCAAAACTGGATCTGCCATGTCCAGGAGCTAAGTAACCCTACTGCTCGCACCCAGGCCCTCTAAGTGGTCACATCCTTCCCTTAAGTAGTTATTTTGATGTAATTTGCTTCTAAGTTGTTACTGCCACTTTGAATCCTCAGCCTCATTTCATTCCTTACCCTGACATCAGTGGACACTTCCGCAACAGAGTGCTAGACTTTATGAAAGATGCTTTGTGGCTCTGAACAGGCCAGAGAATAGCTTTATTTAAGAATCCTGCAACCTCTTGTCCTATAAATGCTGAACCAAGAACTGTTTAAGGTGCAAAGTAATTTGAGCAATTCCTTCCAAATAAGAGGTAACTACACATGTAAGAATTGGGATATTCAAATAAGACTGTGTGATGATTACCGAACTAGGATGAGAAACCCAAGTGTCTCCTTCTCCATCCCACGCCCCTCCCCACCCTCTAAATCCCCTCCCCCTCTACAAACACCTCTAAATGCCCTTCACAGAGTCACGTTTTTGAGAAGCATATGCCCATTCACAGTAGGTAAGAGTGCATTGCACTATGAATGTTTCTTTTGAAAGCTCAGCATTTCTTTACTGCTGAAGATCTATTCAGAAATCCCTTCCTCCTCAGGCTACAGAGCATTATTCAGCCAGGGGGCCAACAAATGCTGATATTTCAAGAAATCTAATCTCTTAATGACTGCTGTCACAGAAGAGAGAAAGGCTGTGGAAGAGTCATCTTGAAATAAGCTTCATCTCAGATACAGGCGAGCCCATAAATGCTAGCAGGGAATCAGGACTGCCACCATCATGGCATCGACATACCGCAGTCTGGCAGCCCAGGGGTGCTGCTGCCCAGGGAGGATGAGCTGTCCCTTCCAACACCCAAGCTCCACACTCTTCTTCCACCATATCAAAGTATACTCACTATTTAAAGATACACCCAGGTTTCTGGGTGCTCAAAACAGAGCAAGTGTGTGTGCTGATGCAGGTAAGGAGGAGAGAAGATCTAGGTAGATGGGCCGCTCACTGAAGGCTTACTGCAAGGCTCAGCTTTTCAGCTAGACTGTCAGTAATAGCAAATATAAGTTACTGAACAGGGAAAGGAGGGCAACCTAGGCAGAGAGAAAATTTGTGCAAAATAACAGTGAAAACACGTGTGTTGCGTGCAAAAGAAAAATAGCAAGTAGACTCACTTGGCTTTAGCAGATTTTCAAGAACTATGGTGATGGCAAACGGTGTAAAAGAGGGTAGACAAGGGGCTTCCCTGGTGGCGCAGTGGTTGAGAGTCCGCCTGCCGATGCAGGGGACACGGG
>NW_020171827.1:1169090-1178926 GCF_003031525.2 Neophocaena asiaeorientalis asiaeorientalis | reverse complement strand
CAAAAAAAAAAAAAAAAAAAAAAAAAAAAAGAGGGTAGACAAGATTTAGGGGAAGTGTTAATTCATCTGACACATATGTATTAGGTAAGCATCAACCACTCACAAGTCACTATTCCAAGGTGCTGGAGAAAAACGTTTGAGAAAAAAATAAAAGATCTTCCTTCTTGAAGGGAAACCAGCCCTCAGACACAGAGTTGATTCAAACAAGATTCTAAACATCAACTCTGTCATTGTAATTCCTTCCAAAGAAGCACAGTAGAGGTTTTCAGTTCGAAAATCTGATCTGAAAGAAATGCATAGAATTTAGGTGGATTGAGGAAATCCTCTCCAACTTAAGTTCTTTAACTATCTTGTCACTGGCAAGATCTAACATGAGAATGGTATGAACGGCAAGATAGAGACAAATTTGGTAGACACAACGAATTCTCTCTTCTCTGTATGCTTATGAAAAGCAACCTTTCCTAGAAAGTGTGTACTATAGCTTCATCAGCGGCTCAAAAGTATTGCCCTAAGGCCTCAAAGTGGGGACAGACTGAGCTTTGTTCTCTGCCTGCCCGAGTGTACAAACCCATTCCAAACCCACGACACTGGTTGTTCATAATTAAGTCTGACATGGGGGAGTCTGAAGGCAAGCAAAGGTTCAAGGGCTCCACGGGGGACTGGAAGTAATGATCAGGGAAGGGGAAGTAGGTTTTCCGGCTGTAAAACAAGCACAAATAGCCATCTGGAGGGTTTTTGTTGGTTTTTTTTTTTAATGTTACAATGGGTTGCGTTTTTTTCCTGCAGAAGTCATCTCTGCTTTTAAGTAATAAAAAATCACATAGGTGAGGAGAAGAAAAAAGAGGGCGATTTGGAACCAAGGAAGTTTACTGCCCACCTCTGCCTAAGTTGTTGGTGTTCACTGTTAAGGTCAAGCACTCAACACCCAGCACAGTGAAGATGCCTCACCTCCCCCTCACTCGTACGACAGGGCTGTCAGTGTAGAAAGGGACTCAGACTTGGAGAAATGACCCTGCCTGATCTCCAGATACAGCATTCCTTATGAGGTATCCCTCACCCTCCAGAGAGCCAGACTCTTGGAGGGTATGGTTTGGGTCAGAGAGATTTAAGGGAAAAGATGACAGAGCACCATCATCTCATTCCACAAGGGAAGTCACTCAAGTCAGAAAGGCTAAAATGACCAGCCCAGGACAGACGGCGGGAAGGCCAAAACTTGATCAAAGAATGGCCTCTGGGGCCTTGCTCCAGCTCAGCAGGCCAGCTCCGAGATCCACAAATTCAGCCAGGCGTGTGTTTCCTGTATGGCCTTCAGAGGAGAGATGTTACAACTCTACGAGTTAACCCCCATTTTACAGATGGAGCAACTAAGGTACAGAAAGGTAAGCAACTCAGGAAGTTTGATTTTGGAGTGTGTATTTGTCGTCTCACTCTTCCAGCAACCCTTCTGTTAGTGGGAGGATGCAACGCTACCGTAGATGCTCTAAGCTGCATTTCTACCTGAGAATTACTAGTGATAACAGAGGTAGTTCCCTGATGCTCTGTATGTCTCCTGCTCACTTCCCATTTTCATTTCAGATACAGTATTATGCTCCCAACCCTTCCCCAATGATACATACTATATCTTGTTTATATGCCACAATCTACAACATGAGGAAGACTGACTCCAAACCTCACTGCCCAAATCATCTCCTTCTGTTGGGTTTCAGAGGATGGTTACCTACACAACAGGTTCACCTGCTTAAGAATTCAATGTTTCTTAAATTCTCTTCTTGGTAACAAGTACTGTAGTCTCTACCCAGAATGTGTCTGGTTCAGCCTGAAACATTCACCAATTACCCACTAAGGAAGAATACTTTGGGCGTAATTGATGTCCAAGCTTAACTAGCAATGGCCTCATGAAATTTGCTGTATATGGCATTTCTCAAAATGAAAGGCATTACAAGCAGACAATAATCTCACGTATTTATTGGCATTTCACCCTCGAAATGATTTAGGAACAGAGTGGGTCGCTTGTGGGGGATGATACCAAGAAAACTGAGGAAGAAGGTAAGAAGGGCAGATATAGGCAAGAAACAGAAACATTTACCTGAAACATTCTAGTACCACAGTTATTAGTGACAACATGACACCCTAGAGACATCCTCTTCCTCCCCCACTTACCTTTTGGAAATTGGGAAAGCGGAAGAGAGCTCATAAGATTTTAATTTCTCCCATGAAAAAAGGGGGGGATTGGGAGAATTCATTCAACTACATTTCATTTCATTAGGTGGTATGTAAAGAGGCTGAGTCAGGGCTAAAATGCATCAAGAGTGGAATGATTCATTCAATCCACCAACCTGGGTGGTGCTACCTCTAGCTCAAATCTTCCTTCAGACAAGATTTGGAAAGCTGGCAGTTTGAGAAACGTGTGCCCCTGCGCCCCATGCCAAGCAGAGCCTGATCACTGCAGACAGCAAATGCTTGAGCCAACAGTCGTGTGTCACCACGGAAAAGAAACGCTTTCCAGGGGCACCTCTTTGAGTAAGAAAAAGCATCTCCGTCACAAGCGATTTTAATTTGCCGCACGCTTTTTATAGATACCTCCAAACAATTAGAACACTGTGTTGCAAACTGAAGTTGCTCATGCCTAGTTGCAAATTTATTGCCACAAATGGGGTCCCAAAGAAGCACTATTAACTTTACTGGCGACTTGTGGCTCCCTGATTATGAGTCATCTTCAATAAAGTCATGCAGGGATCATATCCACGGTGGCAGAAAGGGAATACTCAGCAGCAACAAGAAGAAGGGTGGGCAAGATCCCAGAAGGAAAAAAACATGATGTGAACAGGGAGGAAGGATGAGTCCTTCAAGTCAAAGGAAAGGAATACAGCACTGAGGAAAAAATGGGCACATACCATGAAAGACAAGAAATGTTTCATTCTCTTCCTGGAAATCGGGGTGCCAACCACCCGCGCCAGCCCTGCCCCAAACGATATCAGTTACACATACATATGACTGAAAGCCTTGGAAATGTGAATAGACTTAAAACAATAACTTTTGCTGAAGTCTTGTCATTCATATCTCATCTGAACTGTGTCAGAAAGAAACACAGGAGAAAGCCATTCTCATGTTCATTCATTAAAGTGTATTAGCAAAAGTTAGACGTTGTAACAGATTTGCTAGCTCACTGTGGAAAACTAAGGGAAGTAAATGTGAATAATTTCACAGGTTCATAATGCCTATTCAACTATTGTTAAATGTTCTGGCATAGTTACCTCTAAATATCCGTAAGTACACTTTTACGTAGATAATATTGTATCTGCGTTCTTATATTCCTTTCACATTTTCTAATGTAAATCAAACTTAAATGTAAATTAAAAACAATGCCTGAACAGTTTTAATATCCAATATTTCTCATACACTTTTACATACATAATTACCTCTCTATTTGTGTATGATAGGGATATTGTCATAGTTTTCTCATGTAAAGAGCCTTTTGCACGGAGACTTCATGTGTCTATAAATGATAGAAGTGTATCTTTTAAGGTCTTTAAGATGTGCACTCCTAAAAAAGAAATGTGCAATATGAAAAAGTAGCATTTTCTGTAATTATTTAAGTAACTTTTATTAATGATTAAATAATTGATATTAACTTTAGCCCTTTTTAATTCTGCAATTTCTCATGGATCCCAGACTCTGTTATCATGCCATTAATGTACTTTTTAGAGAGTAATTTTACTTTCTAAAACATTTCTAAGTATGTTTAGTAGTTCCACTATAAAAGCAAATATACGCGGGAGGATAGAAAGAAAAACTGTGGAGGAAAGAAGGAGGGGAAAAGCGGAGGGGGGGAGGAATTTGTCAACTATACCCTAAGGCCCATACCATTAGTGAACTTTAGATTCATTTTAATTCATTTCTCAAATTTTTCCCTGAAAAATATATTCTCACATGTTAAGTGTAACAAAAAAAACCAAGTTCAGATTTAACAGAGTGCAGAGGGGAAGGGTCCAAGAGTAAGGTAAGAGGCATAGGTAAGAGTGGGTCCAAGAGTCCAGAGAAAAAGCACAAGGAAGGAAGGGACCAAGCATACCCCTTTATGAGCAGAAAAGACAGAAGACACATTTTCTCTTCCCCTTGGTTTCTGTTCAACTCCAGGTCTGAGATGTGGGATGACCCCAGAGCCAGCAGAGCTTAAGATGACCCTCCCATCCCATTCATTTCTGCCCAAGAATCCCCCCAGCCCAGCCCCACTGGGTCAGCCCAGGCGGGAGGCAGCTCCAGGCACCAGAAGGTCATTGCTAGGTTTGGCACAAAACTCTCACACACAGTGAAAACAGGCCTCCAAAGAAGAATGAAGCAACAGCCAGCAAAGAACCACTCTGCAAACAGCCTTCCAAGGAGAATGAGCCTGGTGAAATCCTCTGTGCAAAAGTTCACACCATAAAACAGCTGCTGCTTAATGTCTCGGGGTTCTAATTAGCCCTGAGCTGATTTGCACAGAACTTCTGGCCAATGGTGTCCAAGCTCCTGTGCTTCCCTGTGCCGTTCAATCCCATAAGTGCTCTTGGTCAAAAAACTAGGTCATAAACTTATCCACTGAGAAGCATTTACTGTCATTTCAAATGGTGTATTCTGTTCAAGAGGTTATGATAATAAAGGAAGCGCTGCAAACGCACTTTCGAGTTCTGGCGTGAGCTTGCCAGTTCCAAATACTGGCTCGTTACCTTATCTTAGTTTGGCTCTTTTAGACTCAAACCCACTGAACTCTGACCCTTTTCTGGACGAATACAAATCATTTCTTGAATGACTATATCAAATTTTATTTATGTTTTCCCCGCCCCCCAGCTTTAACCTAACAGGTCCATGCCAAACAAAAAAAAAGTTTCCTGTTTCGAAAAATATTACCATGTTTCACCCCTGCCAAAGTTTACAGCATAGTTCTATCCTGCCACAGAAAGAAGGATGGGGTGCGGCGGGGGTGAGGGAGGGGAGAATGGAGGAGGGCAGCTGTTTTTTCAATCAACTCCAGCAGAAAACCTCCCACTTCCCCACGCTGCCCCTTCCACACCCCCAGCAAAGAGAAGCAGTGGGGATGCAGCCTGACAAGCCCGATTCCTCCGAGGAGGAATCAACCTAGCTCACTGGCTTTCTCAGCTCCCACACAATTGACCAAGGTCCTTCCTAATTCCCCCGGGGAGCATTAAGAATGCAAGCCAAAGGGTCAGTCTCTGCTTCCTGGGATGCTGACTCCCGTTCTGATGGAGCCCCAAAGGCTTCAACCTCCTCGCCATCCATCCTCACCAGAATCTTCAGGCACACCATTCCCCCACCCTAGCGCGTCTGAGCTCCCAGGCACACACAGCAAGGTTACAGAAGCAGCTAACTCAAAGGTGGGTATTTTTCATCCCACACCTTCCAGGAATCTGCTGGAACTCCTCCCTACAAAAGGACACAGCTGCTGTCAACAGTCCCCAGCCCCCCCAACCAGTATGTCTTCCCCTCCGAGCTCAGCAACTGGGCTGCTCCTGAGTGGGAAGGGAGGAAGGGAACCTGAGAAGGCAGGACAGAGCAGCTGCAGCCCACTCCCTCCTCAGCCGGCTGAAAAGTTCTAGTTGGTTAACCTAGAAAAACCTGGCGCACTGAGATCAAAGGGTGGCTCCACCCAAGCAGGACCTCTGATTATTTTTTTTCCCTTCTAGTGGGCAAGCAGAGAAGAGGGAAAATAAGGACAAACGTGTTCAAAACAGAAATACTGCCTAACACTAACTTGGCTGTGGGCAACAACCAGATTATAGGCCCAACAGCTCCATTTCTGTCCAAGTGGAAAGAGAAACTACAGGGTGCAACCTAGATCCAGCTCTGAACTCTGCTGCCCAGAGACTCTGCCAGCCCCAGAGGATCAACAGAACCCCAAACTGCCCCTCATACCCCAGCTGCCCCCTCTCTTTAATTCTTGGTAAGCTTTTTTAATGCCATGATAATTCTAATTACTGTGGAATGATCTTTTAACTAACTGCAAAACGCTAACATTCTTGGTGTGAAATGATTTAGTATTTAAAGACGACAATACACGTACATGAACTTTTCTTTTAAAAAGCCTCTCAAACCTCTCTCAAATGACTGAACTGTAGCCAAAGAATGTATCGATGCTGTTTTAACAGTTTGGTTTACTATTTGAAAAAAAAAAAAAATCTAGGTTTAGGTAGCATTCATCTAACCCCAATGTCATAACACATTGCCCATTGCTGACTTTAAAATGGTAATAGGAGCTGGCACATCACAGGCACTAATTCAAATCATCATGCATCTCTGAATGTAGGTTCAATACAACCTAACTCACATTAATTGCCTTGAAGGTTCATCTGAATTCTACAATTCAAAAAAAAAGTTGGACTGCTTTGAAAGGCATAAAATACCAAAACAAAATGTTTTCAGTTTTGGCCTAGTAAATATGTAATTAACATAACAATTGTTGGTGTAAGAGCTATATTTCTAAACTATGTCATGTCAAATAAATGTCACACAATTCAGGTCACGCTATTTATAACTCCCACACACACCCTTTGTTTTTCTTGAAACAAGAGAATAAGGTAGTATCTAACTAAGCCAACTCCTAATTCCAAATCAATAAAATCTAAGTTGCAAATCTGATTCTTCTTTCTTCTCCCTTCCATTTCCCTCAGTGGAGGATAGGAGCAGGAGAGAATCAAGAACTGGACAAGTCCGTCTGTTAGGAACTTGAATTTCCCAATCTAAGGCCAAGACAGTGGGATTTAATAGCTGACTGAGGGCTTGTCAAACAGACCATCCCAGGAAGAAAACCAATTAATTTCTTTACTTTTGACAGTAGCACAGAACCAAGCTGTGGGAAATAGGAAATGTATCTACACACACAGACCCCTCTCCTCTCCGCCTGCCCTTGGCTTGGCCCCGTGTGCACTCACCTCCATCATCACCTGGTAAAAAATTATTTGTAGCCAAGCAAATACTTATGAACTTCATTTGAACTCTGTTTGCCGTCTTTCTGCAAAGAAACCAAAGTATAAAACTCATATCTCTGGCTTCCCTGGTGGCACAGTGGTTGGGAGTCCGCCTGCCGACACAGAGGACGCGGGTTCGTGCCCCGGTCCTGGAGGATCCCACGTGCCGCGGAGCGGCTGGGCCCGTGAGCCATGGCCACTGAGCCTGCGCCTCCGGAGCCTGTGCTCCGCAACGGGGGAGGTCACAGCAGTGAGAGGCCCGTGTACCACAAAAACAAACAAACAAACAAACAAAAAAAAACCTCTTGTATCTCAATGAGCCCCCTAGGACATCAGGAGACACGAACCCGAAAAAAGGTAGAAAAAAAGAACAAATCCCAAAAGAGATGAGCACCACGTGCTTCCATGTCTCTTACTACAGAGTTAGTCACGTGGCCTTTAGGTGACAAGCGCCACAGGATTACTGTCTGGCATGTTCAACGTTACTTATCCACAGGATTAAATTCGTAAATAAAAGTAATACTTCCAATTCATCTTTTCTAAGATTTTTGACATCACTAAGCAGCCTTAGTCAGCCAATCAGAAACCTCCATTTAAAGTCAATTTTCTTGCTAAACCACGAACCATTAAGAGTATCTGCAGTATCTATAAATCCAAACTGCAACAACCATACAATCAATCAAGCAATATCATATCACATCCTCTCAACATGCAGTGAACTTCCTAAATACCTAGTATTGAATGGCAAAGGACCTAATAAGAAAATTTATATCCTAGGTCCAGAAGAGATGGTTCTGTGAACAATGTACCACTCAAAATACTCTGAAAGGTGAGATGAAACACAAGTTCTAGACATAGTTACATATGATTATGAAAGGCATATGCTCCATGGCTCCAAGTCATCTGAGAATTAACCACATCCAAATGTACTTTCAAGGTTGTAAAAAAAAAAAAAAAAAGTAGCTACAGTTTGCACTTCCCAGATTTTAGAGCTGTCCTCCACCCTCTTGGCGTTCTTGCAAGAACAAACTTGAAAATAGGTGTCTACAAAGGGCCTGCTTATCTCCATCTCTGGGCCTGTCCAGTCAGGGAGAGACATGTGGTTCTTTCAAGAACGGCACAAGCACAATCAAAGGAATATATGGGGAGAGGCAGAAACGAGTATGCCTCACTAGATCCCATATTTACCAAAGGCATTAGATTTTCAGGCAAAATTTTAATGTTCTTTTTTAAAAACTGTCAAGGTACATTAAGTCTCTTATCACATTTAAGGCCTATTGCTACCCTTTCAGATGGAGTCCAGGACCCCCCTCCATCACTCCTTAACTTCTCCACTTGACCAGAATGTACCCTGAGTTCTTCCAATTAGACCAATATTTAGATTTCCTAGTTTATCTTTCCCAATGTCAGGAAAAAAGAGCAATCTTACATGAAATAAAAATGCTTACACTGTGAGAACTACTGGGAAATGAGAATTTTTAAGTCTCTTATAATTTGATTACGGCCACTAGCAGGAAAAGGGGTTACTCTTAACCGAAATAGAAAATTAAGCAGCAGAACTCTAGGTAGACAAAACACAAACCAAGCTGGCAGCATTCCCTACCTGAAGAGCACTCGTGAATCATCCTGGCTGTCTTGTAATAACACTTCAGCAAACTCACCAGTGAAATAAGATTGTTGCCAATTCCCATGCATTTAAAAGGGGACAGATATGTCACCCTATGCAAAACATGGCACCATATGATCAGAAAGACATTTAATAATTTGAAGCCGGACAATAAATGTCAGCAAATACTTTGGAACTGTGTGCCTCTGAAACAGACCATTTAGGACGTTCCTGAAATATACTTTGTACACTCAACCAGTTTGTTTTTTCTGTAGTTTGCATTTGTAAAAGGACTTGGGACGTAGCAAAGTCATGTGAGTGACATTCATGCTTGGACTGATGTTCAGGGGATACAAGATACATGCAACTGAGAAAAAAAATGCACCAATGCATTTTCCACAGCTTCCCTAGAAAGACAGCCACTGCATCCTATCAAATCAAAAGCTCTTGCCTATGGGAACTTTTGTTACAGCTGCTACCAAAAGGAGAGGGGAAAAAAACAGGTTTCTGGTTTTCGTAGGAAAAGAATGATTCCCAGATTATGACTTTTGACAGCTAAGAGAGGGAATGACTTATTCGTAGTAAATGTGAAACACATGGTTTTCTCAGAGGGTTTCTGTCCATCCTGCACAGTTATTTCTCTTATGTGAAAAGAGACAAATTATTAAGATTTAAACACAATATCCTTCAGAATGTAGCATACATTTCTGCTTAAAGCCTGAGGGCCAAGGCTTGAAAAGATGATTCCAAAGTAGGGAGACACCCTGCTCCTCACCCCAGAGACAAGCAGAGCAGTTTCACCCCACACACCAGGGAATGCAGCTGGATGGCCACGGCAGCCAACAGCATCTCTGCCCAGTGGACCCTGATCCAGAACGTGAATAGAAATTTCAGCCAACTGAAAAGGCCAGTGGCCTCATTGGGAAATATGGGGACCCAGCCACCCGATGTAGGGTGGGGGGCTTTTCTGCCCTTTTGCCAGAGTGCTTTCTCTTTATCCCAGTGGTTCTTAACCCCAGAGGTACAGCAGAATCACCTGGAAGGTTAAAGAAAATTCCCACGTCATCTGCACCTAGAGTTGAGAGCCACTGTTCTATCTCAGCATTAAACTCCGTCATTTAGACTTCTGATGAGAACTGCCAAGCAAGCTCTCCTTTATGATCAGGTTTTTTGACAACTCCCAGGGGCTCTCAAGGGAACATTCGCACACTTCCCATGCTGACCTGAGGACACTCAACCGCTCTGTGCAGAGTGCCTCGAAGTACAGG
>NW_020171827.1:1154490-1168940 GCF_003031525.2 Neophocaena asiaeorientalis asiaeorientalis | reverse complement strand
GGATGTCACTGACTAGTCTTGGGGGAAGGCGTGGGATAGAATTTCTCAGGAGGTCCTATCCAATTTCCTAGCAATCTGTAACACAGGAAAGCTCTCTGCAGTCTGTCGCTGTGATACAAATGCTTCTCACCGATATACCTCAACTGTCAGTCTCACCCTAAACACACACCCCGCTAAGCAGAGCTAAGCACATTCTCTGAACAATTGAAAGGATATGACTGTAATGCCTGTTGATTGTACTTAATTATCTGTATTACAAAAGCTGTATACAATAAGTACCCCTCACCCCTCCACACACACACACACACACACACACACCAGCTACCCCCTTCTCCACTGGACCATTTCTCAGGTCATGAATGTCCATCGATATATAGGGATAAGGGTACCAGAAGCTTAGCAAGAGCTAAGCCACAAATAGTTCTTTCACAGTTGTCCCATGTTATAGATATGAATTCTTCATTTCTGGAAAGTCTACTCGTTCACAGACCAAAGTCGTAAACTTTAGGGGGTTGGGGGGAGAATGGCAGCTTTAGATGTGAAAATACAACAACTTGAATGATAAATTTTAAAATTGTATAGGTAAAATGTATTCTAAATTTCTAAGTTTAAAGATTAAGTCTAACTGTGTAGCTACGTTAATTCCATCAATAGTTCATTGTTTTGCACAACACAACTTAGTATTTGCTTAAAATCTGTTATTAGAAGTGGAAAGTCCATAAAATGAAGACTCACATATAACAGCTGCTGTTTATTGAACGAGTGGCAGCCAACACTATGCTAAGTGCTTTGTAGGTTTTATCCCACTTAATTGATTCAACCTGATGGAGGAGCTACCAGGGTCTCCATTTTATAGCTGATTACCTGAAGTTTCAATAAATATAAATAAAACTGTGCCCGTAGTCAGCAAAACTAGAGGATGGCTGACCTGGGATTTGGACAGAAGGTCTGGCCGACTCCAAAACCCTTAACCACTTCTATAAACTACTACAGTAGTTACCTTTTTATAAGTGAGTAATGGACTGAAACACCACTCCCACCACCATTTTTTTTAGAAAAGGTTAGGAATTAAATAAGAATTCAGATTCCCTGAGGAAAGCTTCATAATGGCATAGTGACGTGTG
The DNA here is from genome assembly GCF_003031525.2 of Neophocaena asiaeorientalis asiaeorientalis. Taxonomy (NCBI): domain Eukaryota; kingdom Metazoa; phylum Chordata; class Mammalia; order Artiodactyla; family Phocoenidae; genus Neophocaena; species Neophocaena asiaeorientalis. Next base: position 1,167,816 of record NW_020171827.1, on the reverse strand, counting down.
GGGTTTGAGAATCTTTTCGGTTATACACTGACCAGAGGCACATTACGGAACCTCTGAGCACCCAAGTTCTCTTCCGTAAAATGAGCACAACAAGGTCGAGGCCAGAGTTGTTGGGAGGACAAAATGAAAGCGCACATTAGATTCAGTCCCTGTTCTCTTTCTTCCCTCTCTGAGCCTCAGTTTCCTTCTCTGTCAACTAGAAATAATAAATGTTCTAGCGTATCAAAGTCCTTAAAGAGAAAACTTTATAAAAACGAAAATGATTTGAAAAGTGCAAAGTGATGTTTTAGAGAAACTGTGTTTCTCATCATTAGCACTTTTAGGTTACTGAGTCTTGCCAGAAAGAAGTGATAAATTATCACTTAATTCACATTGAGGAGTTCCTATTTAAGACTGTCTGAACTTCTGTTATTTTGGAAAGCAAATTATCCTGTCATTTGTTTTTCAACTCTGAATTGTCTTTTGGGCTTGGCTTTGTTTTGGTTTCAATTCCTCTTGGCGCAGTGGTTAAGAATCCGCGGGCCAATGCAGGGGACACGCGTTCGATCCCTGGTCCGGGAACATTCCACATGCCGCAGAGCAACTAAGCCCGTGCGCCACAACTACTGAGCCTGCACTCTAGAGCCCGCAAGCCACAACTACTGAGCCCGTGCGCCGAGCCCACAGTCCACAAGAAGCCACCGCAATGAGAACCCCACACACTGCAGCAAAGAGCAGCCCCTGCCCGCCCCAACTAGAGAAAGCCTGCACAGCAACAAAGACCCAACGCAGCCAAAAATAAATAAATCTATAAAGAAAAAAATCATTAAGTACCCATCAAGTGCACAGGCCTGCAGGGAATAAAAGTTTGAAAGTAGGTTTCTTACCCTTGAGGAAGATATAATACATGGTAGGGCTGTCTTAAAGTAAGCACACATGCAATGTGTGGATTAATCAGCAGCTGTCCGTAGCTAGGACTGGGGAGAGGGTGTGACTATTAAAAAGTAGCAGAAGGGAGCTCCTTTGTGGTAAGGGAACAATTAGTTCTGTACCTTGACTGTGGTGATGGTTATTTGAATATACTGTATGTACAAGGATGATAAAATCTCATAGAAATATATACCCCTCCCCAACAAAAAAATGCATATAAAAATATGCATGTAAAAACAAATAAGGTCTCTACCTGAGTTAACAGTACTGTACTGATGTCAGTTTCCTGGTTTTGATAGCTTACTAGTCATGTAAAATTACCACTGGGGGAAGCTGGGTGAAGGGCACAATGGGAACTCTACACTGTTACAATTTGAGTCAAGCTATATAAAAATAAAGTAGCACTTCTTTACAGTAGGATGAGGAAGCTCCCTATAAACTGATAATGCGAAGTCCTCTAAGATGAATAGTTAAGTGAAAAGAGGACGGTATTGCACAATGTGTGTAACATGCTACCTTTTGTAAAAGGGCCCTTGTGGAGCATAAAGGGACTATGGAAGGATAAGAAACGAACAGTGGCTTCTGATGGGGGCTGAAAAGGAAGAACTTGATGAGGCACAAAGATGGGTGCTTTGTCTACTTTTTGGGTTTTTGAACCATTCAGATTTATTATTCAAAACAATAAATCAAAAGACAAAAATTAAAAATAATTGATAGGGGCTTCCCTGGTGGCACAGTGGTTGGGAGTCCGCCTGCCAATGCGGGGGACACGGGTTCGTGCCCCGGTCCGGGAAGATCCCACATGCCGCAGAGCGGCTGGGCCCATGAGCCATGGCCGCTGAGCCTGAGCGTCCAGAGCCTGTGCTCCGCGGCGGGAGAGGCCACAGCAGTGAGAGGCCCGCGTACCGCAAAAAAATAATAATAATTGATAGTATCAATATAAAAACCTGTATGCCATTAAATTGTTCTTTACTGAACAATTTACATGTATTATTTTTAATCCTCAAAACAAGAACGAAAGTGGCTGAGGTTTTCTTTTTGCTTTTGTTTAAGAGGGTAAAACCAAGACTCGAGTAGTTTTTTAAACTTTTGCCTAAGCCTATGGTCTTTACATTATAATCAATTCGCTATTAAAGGTTTGCTAAATGTGCCACGCTGCTTGTCTCAGTGCCCTTGTACATGGCTTTTCCTCTGCCTGAGACCACTCACCCCGCCCCCACCCTACTTTGTCTGCCTGGAAAACTCCTCTTCAACCTTCAAAACCAAGCTCCCACCCAGTTGTTTTCTCCTAACCTCTTTCCTCAAGAGGATGAAGAAGTCTCTTCTTCCTTCTGTATCTCATAGATTAAGCATACCTTAAAACTAACAATTATTCCTTGTCTGTCTTTAAAGCCCTGGCATCTAGCAAAATTCCTGGCAACTGTTGCTCAGTGAATGTTCCTTCAGCTGTAAAGAACTCTTTAAACCTCACCATGAGCATTAAGAATTAAGACCTCTCATTAAAAAGACTCATCACTTGCTAACAGATGTAAATAAAGGTACACAGATATATTTAAACGAAAGTGGCTACAAGTACTTTTGAAACCCCCAATATCTTCTATTAAGAGAAATCTCTTTATAAATGGACCTAAGTAGGTATTCCTTACAAACTCTTTAATACCGAATTTCTGAGTGAGGCTGATTCCTAATACATATTCCTGGTAATTTCTTTGCCAAATATGAATTCATAGTGAAGTAATAACACCTTTTACAAAAATAAACTCCTTCTCAATATTCCTAAGTATGGTCTTTTTGAATATCGTTTTCTATGAAATGTTTTCTATGAATATCGTTTTCTGTTTCACCTTTAAAAGTGAAATAAAGGTCACTATGTTCAGTAGAAACCTTGGTTCTTTGGTGTTGAACCTCTAAACTACTCTAGGACCATTTAACATGGCATGAGTTTCCAGACAGACCCACACAACTTCTAGCTTGACAAGCTGTGATTCTTCTTAAAAAGAATTGGTCCTCCAGAGACTGTTGTTCACAGGGCTAATAAGTTAGATCAGCTGTAAAGTATCAGGTCAGCACAGCATGGAGGCCAAAGATACAAGGTCTGAAGTCAGATGCCTGGGCTCGAGTCTTACTCTGCCAATTTCTGTGTTCTCAGTCAAGTCAACTTGTGTCTCACTTTCCTCATTTGTAAAATGAAGTTATGCTGGTATCAAATATATTGAGATGTTGTGAAGATCAAATAAGTTATAACACAGAGCTTAGAACAATGCCCAATATATGCCAAGCACTGAGTAAATGTTAGCTAGTAATAATATAGCTCTGATATATGGTTCACGCTCAATAAATAGTATTAACTACACGAAGGAGCTTGTCTCTGTCTAGTTAAGCTTAAGGTATCGGAAAGAATTCCCAAGGTTGTTCTAGAAAACAGAGAAGACGCTGAAAACACCAAGAATGTGAGGGTAGGATATGTATCTTCAGGTGTTCCATGCCAGCAGTATGAGCTATGACTCTACATTCCAAGAGGGAAGCCAGACTCTCCTCTAGAGAAGGAGACACACATCCCAAACCCTGGATTGTCTTCTGCTCGGAGGATTTTGGTTAATCACAGGATGTTTATTTTGCAAGTCACTTTTACAGTTTGATTTTTCCAGATGCCATGCAGCAACATACCTTTTAATAAAGATGCTAAAACACAGCTCTTTACAATAAACCCAATTTTTTTTTTTTAAAGTCTCTTGCAATGGGTCTTTATCAATGAAAATGGCTCAATACCTAGTCAGGTGTATTCCAAAAGGGTTTTCATTGCCTTGTGTTTACCTGTCCCATATGCTTTTGGGGACCTTCATAACTCAGACTCAACATACTAATTCCAATTATGCTACATAAAAGGCTTTCTTTACTATAAAAAATATTAAGTCACTAAGTTAGTACCAAAACCAGCATCAGCATTAAGCTGGTGCTTAATGGGGAAGCAATCCAAAGATACTGAGGAATTCCAACAGGTATTTATACACCCGTGTCCTTAGTAGCATCATTCACAGAAGCCGAGAGGTTTAAAAACGCTCTTATCCCACTGACAAACGGGAAAACAAAGTGTGGTACATACATAAAATGGAATATTATCCAGTCTTAAGAAGGAAGGAAATTCTGACCCATGTTACAGCATGGATGAGCGTCGACAACATTCTGCTAAGTGAAATAAGCCAGTCACAAAAAGACAAATACTGTGTGATTCCACTCATGAGGTCACTAGAACAGTCAGATTCATGAAAACACAGCAGAATGGTGATTGCCAAGGTCTGGGGGAGGTCGGCCTGGGGAGTTAAGTGTCTAATGGGTAAGCCGTTTCAGTTTAAGATGAACAACTTCTGAAGACGGATGGTAGTTATGGTTGCCCAACTATGTGAGTACTTAATCCCACTCAACTGTGCACATAACATGGTTGACATGGTCAATTTTATGTATATTTTACCACAAAAAACCCATCGATATTATTGAGCTCCTGCAATACATACAAAGGAAAAGGAGCAGGTAGGTAACAGTGAACATGGACTAAAGAAACAGTTCATCTAGGTAATTCTGAGCAAGACAGACCCTAAGGAGTGATCAACACTGCCTTGTCTTTTAAAAAAGCTCCCATTTCCTTTGTTTCAGCTAAAGAGACTTCACTCTAGTATGAAAGAGTAAAAATTAACCTCCAAAAAAATTAGAGAAAAATATTCAAACTCTACTTGTATTTCAAGTCTCAGTTATATAACCCACAAGTTTTGTTGGGTAACTTTGCTATCTTCAGTAGAGCAGCAATAGGAAAAATTACAGGATCCAAAGCTACCATCTCAAAATGGCACTTGAGCCATCCATAATCTTTACTGTCAAAGCAAAGCATAATAAATTTCACTTAGGTTCATCCCATTAAGATTTAACATTGTTATCCTTTTTAAGTGAAAATACATTTAATTAGACCATAGGGATGAAGAAGCAGTCTGGTTCTGCCACATCAGTATCCGTTTCTCAGGTCGTATGGACATGATATGAACAGGGATAGAACTACCTGCTTCTGGTACTTCATTTTGTCTTTCTCTTTACCCTTTCCTGCAGCCTTCCTTATTGAAATGTTCTACTACCTTGCTACCACAGAGCTTTTAAGGGGACAGAGCTCTTTGGAAGTGAGGAAGATACATTCCTCCCACATCCCTCATGACACACCTTCAGTGACAGATGTTTCAAAAAAGAGCCCTTCTGTAATGAATCCTGAGAAGTCAGCCTGCTGCAGCTCTGACCATCTACTTCTTCTGAAACACTAAATTTATGCTAACTGGGCAAAATGTCTCTCTCCCTAGAAAAGAAGAAAACCATACATAGTTAATTTGACCTCAGGATTGACAATAAATAGAAAATGAATGATTTCATGAGCAGAAAGATGGACTGAACAGCTGACAGTCCTGTACTGATTTTGATAAAGCAGATGTCTTACTAAGGAGGTTATATTTTTGTAAGAAATAGAAAACAGGAGGTAGTGTGATATAACTGCTGCATTGGGGGAGTGCTAGAAACCAGGATGATCAAAATCAGCTCATGGGAAGTCTCTAACAGGTCTCTAATTCAATTCATGTGTCTGCATGAAACATTATCTCTGCTTGGTAGAGTCAACCCCTGGGCATTTGTGTACTCATCTGATTTAGTATGATCTGGAATGATAAACACAAAGTTTCAATAAATTTGAATTATTTTTCTGGTTCTTCAAAGATAAGTTATTTATTTCATTCTGATAAGTTCTGCTGGAATTAAAAACAGGTGGCATATGACTATCCAGTAACACTGGCAGCGAGTCTGCCTATCAACAGAAAACAGAAATTTTCTAATCACATCAATCATATATTGTAACCACATGAAAATTACCCCTTTCAATTGCTTAGTGAGAAACATTATTTCAAAGGTCTAAGAATCATCATCAAGGCCAACACCTCCATACCCTGCAGTGTGTAGTGATGGGTGCACAGAACGGTTGGGGAAATACAAAAATGTTTATTTTCCTAAAAGGCACGTTAAATAGTCGACTGTGACCAATCAAGTTTTAAACGTCTGCTGTCAATTAAGAATAAATTCCTGAATTGATTAAATTTTTCTCCCATTGTGAACAATGAAATTGGGTCTTTATTTCTGCCACATCTGCCATCAGCAAGGAGAAGGGCGTGAAATCAAATAAGCACTGGCGTCAAGGAAAGCTTACCTCCTCCACATATTTTTACTGGAAAAAAAATTTGTTTTCCAGTAAGATATTTCATTTAAAAAAAAATCTGTTTCTACTCAAGGCTAGAGTTCTATTTATTTTAAAAATGAGGCACAGAAACCTCCCAAGTGCAACTCAGATTTACATCTGGCTAATCCTCCAAATGTGACCAAGTTCATGCTGTTTATTGCTAATGAGTTCTGTGATTTTTTGGATAACACGTGTGAGAGATAGCAAATTAACTACTGCTAGTCAGCAGCAAGCAGACAAAAGATGTCTTGGGAAGCTAGTGTGAGCAAACCCTGCAAGTCAATTTCTAATCGCACTTGCCAGAAATTTGGTGGGGGGAGGTGACAAACCCTGCCAAAAAAAAAAAAAAAAAAAATTCAGTGGTAGAATCCCTTTCCTTTTTCCATGGAATATTTCAACACTCAACCAACAAACACAGCTCAGTCTTTCCTTTCGGTTAACTTCGGGACTGCAGGGAAGGAATGCCTCACACTGCAAAATGTGTATCAGTACCTCTGACTTCCTTCCCTGGAGCCCTATCCACTCACACAAAGAGAATCACAGAGGTGAGAGGGGATGTCATTTACATGCAGTAGAAACAGTCTCCTCCAACACACCTACAGATGAGTGGACAAAGTTTAGTCAAGTCCCCTGGTCTAGAACAAACTGGCCAAAAATACTGTGCAACAGATGAGCACCAGATGAAAACAAAAAAGTGAAAGACTGGCGGAAGAACACTTCCCCAAATCAAGTCGCTAATAGCTTAAGACCCACAGTTTGAAAAGCACTTACTCATCTGAGGGGTAAGACTCCAGAAAGTGTACTCTTGCAGGATCCTTTACCTTCTTTCTCATCTGAGTCCCAAACCAAACCTGTCTTCACTAGTGGTGCTGAACCAGGACTGCAATTAGAATCACCTGGAGAGCCTTCAAACCAAGGTGGTGCTGAGACCCTTTGCAGTCACCTCTCTCCACCCCTACCCCCAACTCAGTTGAAACTGGAATCTCTTGAAGTCAGGCCAGGGGACCAGTGTTTCTTAAAAGCCTCCCAGGTGGCTCCACTACACAATCAGTAGATGAGAACCACAGCTTTAGAAATATGCTCTTTACAATACCATCTAGTTTCTCTACCAAATCCACTCAAAGACATTAGAGCTCTAATTCCACCCAGGCTTTCCTGTTCCAGAAAGTTCTAGTCATTACTTCCACCGCCTGCGCGCACTCTGCACTTCCTAACGTGGGAGCAGGCTGAGTTTGAAGCTCTCCACAGCTAGAGGTGGGAGCAGGCTTGGGACCCGTCCCAGGAGGCGAGGAAACGCCGGACGCCATCTTCGGGAGTAAAAAGCAAAAGCTTGGGGAGTAGGAGGTATAAACTATTGGGTACAACATAGGCTCAAGGCTGTATTGTACAATAAGGGAATAGACAATGTTATAATAACTAGGTGGAAAGTAACCTTTAAAAATTGTATATATTTTTTAATTTAATAAAATACAATAAAAACGAAACGCAAAACTCCCATTTCTCTCTGCTCACACAGCACTTCTGGTGCCAAATGTGTGGGGGTTTTCCACACCAAGCAATTTTCCAATTCTCAACGGACACGGAGTGGGTGTCCTATAACTTAATTCAATTCTGACACTAACTGCCCGAAGTTAACACAGACCTCGCTAGCTAAGGGCTCAGGCCCGCAAGGCAGTTCGCTCCCCACTGCAGACGCCAATTCCAAGTCCAGGTTGTGGCCTGGGCTTCTGACCCACCAGCTATAAATCAGGGGTTCCCACGACCCCTCCCTCAGGTTCCACAACTTACTAGAACAGCTCACACTGCTCAGGAAAACAGTTCACTTACCGGACTACTGGTTTATTATCAAGGGTACAACCCAGGAACAATCAGCCAAAGAGAAGAAATGCGCAGGGCAAGCTGTGAGGCCTCCACGCTCTCTCCAAGACGCCAACCTCCCACCACCTCCACGTACTGAACCCACCGACTCACCAAACCCCACCTTATAGGGCTTTTAAGGGCAGTCTCCTTACGTAAGCGTAAGCACGTAAGCAGGTGAGCACGACTGATTGCATCATTGGCCACAGCTGAGGAACTCAACCTCCAGCCCCACTCGCCTTCCGGGAGGTCAGAGGGCGGGGCTAAGAGTGCCAATTCCCTAATTAGAAGGTTGGTTCCCCTGGCAACCCGCCTCCATATTTAGGGACTTTCCAAAATCACCTCATTAACATAAACTCCCCAGCGGCTGAAAGCAGCTTGTTCTGAATAACAAAAAACGGTCTTGGGTTTCCTTGGTGGCGCAGTGGTTAAGCGTCCGCCTGCCGATGCAGGGGATACGGGTTCGTGCCCCAGTCGGGGAGAATCCCACATTCCGCGAAGCGGCTGGACCCGTGAGCCATGACGGCAGAACCTGCGCATCCGGAGCCTGTGCTCCGCAACGGGAGAGGCTACTGCAGTGAGAGGCCCGCGTACCGCAAAAAAAAAAAAAGATGGTCTTCTCACCTTCACCACTACAGAGCTGTTTCAGGTTATTTGGACAAAAACCAAATATTAGAACAAAAGATGCTCCTATTGCTCATGTCTTCGGAGCTTACAGGGCGTTTAGGAGCTCTGACCAGGAGACCAAAAAATGTATTTGCTATTATATTACAGCAATCCAGGTGTAAGTATACCATCTTAGGTATTCTGAGGGTCTCGGGATATGTTGCTGTGTTAAACACAAAGACGAATTAAAACTGAGTAGAGAGCATACATTTTTTATTTTCCTTGGGCCAGTGGTTTTAACTCTACCAAATAATAGAATCACCTGGAGGGCTTGTTAAAACACCCCACCAACAAAGTTTCTGATCCAGTCCTTCCGGCTAGAGTCCAACTATTTGCACTTCTAACAAATTCCCTGGTGATGCTAATGCCACTGGTCTCACTGCACTTCTGGTACATCCAAATACTCGAACTACCAAAGATTGGTTTTTGTTTTTATTTTTTTATTTTTCCCCCAGTTTTATTGAGATAATTAACATACAGCCCTGTATAAGTTTAACATGTACAGTATAATGATTTGACTTACATATATTGTGAAATGATTACCACAATAAGTTTACTTAACATCCAGTTAACACCCATCATCTCATATAGGTACCCCAAAACAAAGAGAGAAAATATTTTTCCCTTGTGATGGTAAGTCTTTGGGCTCTACCTTAACAACTGTCAACTATACCAGACAGCAGTGGGAACTACAGCCCTTCTGTACTGCCTTACGTCCCTAAGAGATTTGTTTTTCCAGTATCTGTCTCTCTAATAATATTGAACATTGACTAGAGATTTTATGAAAGGAATTATTGTTAACTATTGTTTTAGGTGTGAAAATAGTGTTGTATTTATGTTTTAAAAAACAAAAAGTTCAAAAAAAAAACCAAACAAAAATTTCTTATCTTTAAGAAATACATATTGAAGAAAAAATCTTTTTTTAAAACATTACAGTTAGAGTTGATATCCACCCTGCACCCAGCCACCCTCCTCATGGGCAACCCTTGTCCTGAAGGCAGGATTTACCATCCCCATGCATGTTTTATGTCATAAGAGCGTGCATGGATGAATGTATAAAAATAAACCCAAAAATGTGATAGACGAAAAGCATAAAAATGAAACTTAAACAAAGGAAAGCAAAATGGAGAACAGACAAGGGAACAGTGGCCCTTAGGATCTTTGGGGCGGCCCAGAAATGAGCAAGGGACAAGCGGTAACCACTGAGGTAGTTAGGGTTTTGTCTGGAAATCTTCCCCAACCAGGAAGTCTCTTACCTGACCATGGTGGGCGCTGACACTTCTGTAGTCACCTGAGAGTACTAGGAGAGAAAAGGAAACTGAGTCAAAAGTTGTCAAAGGAAGGAGCACACAGCAGAGTAAGGTTTCAGAACACAGTTTTGTCTACCTAGAAGGTACCTAGAGGAAAATCTGAAAAGCTGATTATTTCTTAAACTATAGCCCTAAGACCAGCCTTGGACTTGACTGCTCTGGAGGCATGCCAGGGACACACTCAGAGTGCTAAGCCCTCCTCCTACCTTGAGTAAAACTGGAAGCATCCAGCGAGGCACGGTTTTAGCACCAGCTCTGCTAGTCCTGCGCTAAAGCACTGCAAGCACATCACTCCCCCTCTCTGGGTCCAGAATTCATTATCTGGAAAATGAAGGGGCTTTAGATGTTCTCCAGAGTGACTCCCAAACCTGACAGTACAAAGCTACACTGGAAAAGACTAGTCCTGGGATGTAATCAGAAGAAAAGAAGGGAGCTAATGGCAGTATACATGCTAGACCCTAGATAGTCCTTTTCTATAGCTTATTTCATTTAACCTCTAAAACCCTTTAGTAAGGGTAGTCTTGACAGCAACAGAAGGCTGTGGCTGAGAGTGTGCGGGAATGTGCCTAAGGTCACAGATCCAGCAGTAGCAAAGCCATAGATCAAAACCAGGAGTTGGCTGACCCCAAAGGGGAAGTTCTTCCCACTACACCCTTGGTGATTTACCGAATGTCATCGTGTTACTGGTAGCATCACATCAAAGCCACCATGAACTTTGACTCCAGGACTTAAAGAGACATGCAAGATTACATCAAGGGTTAGGTTTGTTTTCTGTGCCAGACTTATCTTTTCGAAATATCTGATATTTTGTGAAAATGCTCTTGACTATAAAATAATTGCCCAATAGAATGCCCAGGAAAATTAGCTTATATTTCTAATGTTTTTACTTAAAAATCTGTATTTTCCTTTCTCTGATATCCCTCATTTAACAGAAAAACTTAGTTTCTACCAGTAGGTTATGTCTGGGTACAACAAGGAAGAAGCTTGGAGGTTTTGAGCTTGCTTAAAATTTTTAGAGGCAACATCCCCAAATTACTTTTCTCAGCACCTTTTTCCAAAAGCAAAGTTCTTGGCAAGTCATGAAAGATTCAGCTATTTCACATCGTGGCTATTTTTTTTAAGGAGCAATAATTTTCCAGGGATTAGAAATATGACACTCCTATTAGGCCAAGGCAGTGAAGCAGCTTCAGTGGGTGAATGCATTGCATAAAGCAACTGTCTGGCTCTCTGGGTTCAAGGTCATTCTTCCTTCCTTATAGGGATTCACATAATTGGCTCCGCACATTCATCCAGTGAATCAGGTGGCAAGACAACCTATTAGATAGATCAGTGGTCTGATGTAGGACACAGCTGCTCTGCTCCCTCCAGGCTCAAAATAATTCAGCACTATCAACCTCCCCCATTACATACAATTAATTTTATAAATAGATAGATATGTATAACTGAATCACTTTGCTGTACACTTTGCTAACACAACATTGTAAATCAACTGTACTTCAATTTTAAAAATAAATAAATAAGCTTTTTAAAAATACTCTGAAATGAGAAAAAGAAGCATGGATAAATAAAATGGCCGATACACACCACGCACAGCAGAAAATACCAAATGTGCACAGGATACGAGCTTCCCCGAGTGCTCATTGACTCCGGGGTGCTAATAAGGGAGTTTTGCAAAGCCTGCACTAAAAAGTACCCTACATTTAGCCAGCCCTAACCCCAGTCCAAACTCTTCTCCCATAACACAGCAGGTGGGCCTTACTAATTGGGACGTGCAGATCACGTGGCCTGGAAGGAAGGTTTGGGCAGCACCCACCACCAGAGAGCCCTGAATTACACACACACACACACACACACACACACACACCACTCGGACTTCTAGTTCTTACGAAATCTAAATATGTACAATAAATGTAGTTTTAAAACTGAAAGGATGTGTTTGTATGATGGTTTAAAAAAAAAAGGTGAAGATGGTTTTCGTAAGCACAGATATCCCCATCAGACTGGTGGTAATGACCCAAGATGGAAACAACAAAGATGCCTGGTGAAAAGGGACCCTCTAATCACATTAGCTTGTAGTTCTAAAGGAAGATGGTTGCTCTGAATTTCCCTTTATACAAAGCAACTTCAAAAAAATTCCTATTTTCTTAGTACATCTTTATGTAGGAAAGTCTGCGTGCCTTTGAAGCCTCAACACTAAACAAACAAGAGTTTTTACAAGTCCTGTCTGACCACCCAGGGAGAATCAAATAGTATTTTTTCTCCAGTAGGCCACCCCAGGATACCACGAATAACAAGGAAAAGGAGGAATTCATCTGTAACCAGGATGTATTTGTCTAGTGCCGTTATTACACTGTTTTAATCTAAATATTTTGGTATATTTTTCACTAGCAAAGCCAAAGGACATCTAATTATTATTCGTCTATCTAGGTAGAAGTTTTGAATAGCAGAAAATAGGTTAAAAGCGAGGGAACAGCAGAGTGGAGGAAGATTAAGGAATTTTCTTCTCAAAATCCCAAGAATCGAGCAGGGATTTTTAAAGTGCTAATGTTCAGAAGGGCAGGACGGTGGAGCCAGGGCCTGTGTGTTCCTTAGGACAGAAACCCTGGGATTAAAACTCTCAAGGGCTTAGACTGCAGGAAGCATTTGGGGAGGGAGTTTCTTCAGCATCACACTAAAGAGCTTAGTTGCATGGAAGTATTTTAGAATCACAGGAAGATCTTACCGTCATAAAAAATGTACTCCTTTAATCATGTCCCAGCCCTGCACAAAACCTCCATGTGGGCCAAATAAAGACCAGATCCTGTAGCCAGACACTAGGGAGTCTCTCCTATCTGACCCCAAACTGTCTTCCCGGGCTTGGTTTCTACTACTACCCCTGAGGCTCACGGGTGCTCCAGGCCCCCTGCGTCCTCCTGTGTGCAGGCACTTCCACCCAGCCATGCCGATGGGGATGGTCTTTTATTCACCTGAAATGCCCAGCTGTCCTCATCGCTCTACTGACTCAGCCTTCAAGACAGAAGGATGAAACCAGGGTTAAAAGCCCTCCTCCTGGATCACAGCTCTGCCTCTAAACAGCCCCGGCGGCTTTGGACAAGTGACTTCATCTCATTCCCCGCCTCAGTTTCTTCATCTGCTAAATGGGGATGATAAAGGCTATCTCATTGTGAACTTTAAGTGAGACCAGGATGATAATCAACACATGCTCATCAACTTAGTGTTACTTCCCCCCCCCAAACTAAATGCCCCCATCCCCTTAACCTCCAAGGCTTCCTTAACACCTGCAGCCAAAAATAATCTCTCCCGTCTCTAAATTCCCCTCCCTCTTTA
>NW_020171827.1:1043241-1154411 GCF_003031525.2 Neophocaena asiaeorientalis asiaeorientalis | reverse complement strand
CTCTAACTGCATTATCACTACCCCTCTAATGTCAGCACACCTACCACACTGTGTGCTTTTTGGGGGAGGCGGGACCCAGGTTTAATTCATGTTTGTATTTGTTCCACTGTCCTACATATAATCGAATTATAAGAAGCTCAGGATTCTAGAATTAACAGGACCCTTTAAATGATCTAGACAAAATAATCTAGTTTTCTTATTCTATAGATAATAGATTCTATAGATTCTATAGATATATAATTCTATAGATATATCTATAATTCTATAGATATAGAACAGGGACTTCCCTGGTGGTCCAGCGGTTAAGACTCCACGCTTCCAATGCAGAGGACATGAGTTCGATCCCTGGTCTGGGAACTAAGATCCCACATGCTGCGCGGTGCGGCCAAAAAAAGAAAACCGAATAACCACACTATTGGTGAAGTGACAGAACCTCTTCCTATGTGACAAACTCGAATGGGTGGATAGATGAACGGATGGGCAAATGAACATAGGGACAGACCAACCAGCCATCAGCTACAGCTTTCAAGATATTGTCAACAATTCAAACCCGAGGGGATAGTGAGCCAGCCCACCATATAATAACCCCCTCATCACTCAGGCTTTCTTCATCTACCAAAAAGGTTTAAATGCCATCCATTTCTTTAAAAGTCTTTATGGGGCTTCCCTGGTGGCGCAGTGGTTGGGAATCCGCCTGCCGATGCCGGGGATGCGGGTTCGTGCCCCGGTTCGGGGGGATCCCGCATGCCGCGGAGCAGCTGGGCCCGTGGACCACGGCCGCTGGGCCTGCACGTCCGGAGCCTGTGCTCCGCGGCAGGAGAGGCCACAGCGATGAGAGGCCCGCGTACCGAAAAAAAAAAAAAAAGTGGAAAAAGTCTTTATGATACACAGATCAAGAAGATTCACCATGCCAGAGGATTTGAGATCATCGTATTCCTCATCTCTTAGTTAATTTACAATCTGACTGTATTCAAAACTTCTCAGGTAAACAGCAGCCCGCCCACCACCTGACGTATCTGACTCATGCAACGACTTTTGCTGCAAGCCCATCCCATGTTGCCAGTCACAAGCTTGTTCCCACAGGAAGGCCACAGACGGACCATCCCTGTGAAGAGCTCAGAACGCGATGTCATTTCTTGCTCCTCGCCTCCATTCTGCCGCCTCCATCTGTCCCTCCATTTATTCAGTGATGTGCAGTCCCGGCATGATAAACCCCATCACAGAGATAATGAGAGGAATTATGCAAAGGCAGATTGCAAAGCACTTGGCAAACCCTTAAGTCTGAAGGTTTTGGATATAGGAGCCCATTCCCCCTCACTCTGTAAGGTTCAGGAAACACAGCAGTCCTCTCAGATGGCAGGAAGCTCTGAACTAATACCTGGGGCATAGGAAGAATTTTCCAGAGTGCATCCCCAAGAAGCCAAGTGACTGACAGGAAGCAGCCTCGGGAAACATTCTGTAGTGTTGCTGCACCATATTTTAAAATGCCCACCTCTCTCCATACCTCTTAGAGCTTTTAAACGGACTGGTTGTGCAATGTGGGGAATAGACCAAGTAGAAAATATTTGGTGTAGGATGGCTGGGACCGGAGTTAAGATGTGGAAAGCAAGTTCAGAGCAATTGAAGATAACACACAAAAAAACTGCCATAGCACTGAGCTATCACTGTCCTTTCTCTTGTAGGGTTGTGGCTACTCCAGGAGCATGTGAGGCAACTCAAGGAGGCCTTCCGTGTTGCACAGGATCTGTCTGAGAGAATGATGATGGTGGTCCAAATGTCAGAAGATGTCTGTGGACACTCCACCTAACCCCGCACTACTGGTGACACCCCTATCCCCACACTCTGCTTTATTTCTTTATGGCATTTATTGTTACCTGACATTAAATCGTATCTCTTTTTATTTTCACCATTGCCAGTCTCCCCTGCCAAAACATAAGTTCTTTAGGGCTTGACTCTGTTTTCTTCACATCGATATCCCCCATACTTAGAACAGCATCTGACGCAAAATAGGTGGTGAATGAATATCTCTTAAATGAATAATTGAGATCCACTTCCCAAATCAGAAACCTATTCGCGTAGACCCATGGTTACTAAGTTACCAACAACAATGGTTTCTCTCTCCCAATACAATAGTATTGGGTTTAATGTAACACCCATTTTGACCCTGGCCTCTCTCTACTAATACCTGAGGAAAGTCAGCAATAAACCCAGAGAATGAAAGAGGTGCTTCTAGTAATTCTACTGGGATAGCAGGTGTTCAATGGGAGTGTCAGACAAGCCAGAGTGTAGAGTCACTTTAACCCTAAAGCAAAACCAGACCTGAGGAGGGACACCATTGACCATGGTTACTGGACTATTCCAGATGCAAAGGGCATAACTTGTTTCTTGGAACAAATGGGCCTACAACGGATGGATGTCATCCCGCCTCTGGCAGTGAGGAAACCACGAGGGGTGACATTTTTTTCCTGTGGCCACAAGGGCCCCACTGCCATCCAGAGTGTAGTACAAAGTGAGAGTTGCCCTAAGGAAGACTACACTGGGGACAGAGGCAAAAATCAGTTTGGAGGGCTTCATTTTAGAAGAAAATGTGCTTGTTGACCATAAAAAGCATAAAAAGTTCTCACTGAACAGAGCTCTATGATTCAAATAAAAAAGAACGTTTTAAAAATAAAAATACAGGGCTTCCCTGGTGGCGCAGTGGTTGAGAGTCCTCCTGCCGATGCAGGAAACACGGGTTCGTGACCCAGTCCGGGAAGATCCCACATACCGCGGAGCGGCTGGGCCCGTGAGCCACAGCCGCTGAGCCTGTGCGTCCGGAGCCTGTGCTCCGCAACGGGAGAGGCCACAACAGTGAGAGGCCCACGTACGGAAAAATAAAATAAAAATAAATAAATAAACATATTTAAAATCACAGTAATTTGTGCATGCAAAACCTCTCTTAAAAGTATAACAAACTATATACTTTGTGTATATTTTCTTCCTTCTGTTATGAATCATCTTTTCTGCAAAAACTAGAATTAGGGTAACTATTGACAACAACATACAGGTTTTTCAGGATTTTCAATTCGAAATTACTGTAACTTTTCACAAGCATGTGTGCAGAGTAGAATTTCAGCTCAGTTGCAATATACTACCTGAGAGAAATTTTTCTTCATTGTTCTTGCTACTTCAAGAATAACTCAACAATGAAGCAACCACATACTGGATTCTACTATTTTCCCCCAAACTGAGAAATTTTTCTCAACAAAATTGCTTTAAATGAATACATTTTAAACAATAATAAACCGCAATACTGCTGAGGTTTATATTCATCCTATGGACAGGATGGCCCATTGATACGCTTTTCCACTAAATGGGTAAGAAAATGCAATATGCACATGAGAAAATGTTGTAGGTTTTCCCCTTCTGTCCATAAGCAAGCTCAGCTTCCTCACACACGAAAATGCTGATGTGAGGTCCTTCTACGTCCCCTGAAATGGTCTCTATATGCGTGAAGGAAAAGAATGGTGTCTTAACAGCCTAGAAGAGAAGCAGGCACTAAAGAAGTAGTTGAGGAAGGAAGAAACTTAAAGGGGAAGGAAAGGAAGGGAGTTGGGACTGACCTAAAAGACTGAGCAGGGTAGGCAGACAGCAAAGCCAAGACAGGATTCTGCCACAGATGACCTTCCGCCCTCTAATCACAGTGTACATCTCAGACACCTTCAAACCAGGGACCAGTTTCCTAGCAGAAGGCCAGAACACTCCCGGAAGATCAGTTGAGCCATTTTTCGTTTTTCTTTAAGAACAGCAGTAGCGTCTGCCAAAATACGTCCTCGACCTGCCCATCCATCTTTCCCCTCCCCCTCTCTGAGCTCTCCTCTATCCATCATGCTAAACAAACCCCTCTGCTCCTCACTCTCGTCCCCGTTTCAATCATCATCAACAACAACAAAGACATGTGCGAGGGCTGGTGGACATGTGGCCCCGTGCCAAACATTGAACAAACAAACGGAAGTTAACAGACTCGCTCCCATCTTTCAGGAGCTTACCGAAGAGAAAATTGTTGGGTTTTACAAATTTTACCACCAGAAAAAACTCCGGGTCCATGCCCTATTAACAGCAGGTCTGTGGCTTTGGGTACAAAGGGTAGCATGTTTTATAAGGCCCTGTAAATCAAAGTGAGTCCTCTCCCACCCAAGCTCTGTCTGCCCATATAAGCACAAAGTGGATGTCTAAACCATGAAAGCAACTCTTTTCAAGGAATGTCTTCCTTTCTTCTTTTTCCAATGCGCTGGATTTGTTGTTGCAATCCTGAAACAGCACGATCTTGTTCAGGACACAGCCAACCAGGGCTCAGTGAATGTCTGAACCATGTCTTATTTGCACACATTAAGTAATTATATCCCAAGATGTTTATGCTGGACACATCGCTCAGAAAAATGTTCAGGTGTAAAAAAAAAGGTTAAATGGAAAACAGAAAGGAGGCACAATGATTTCTGCTTTTCGAGAGCAGAGGAGTCTTCCTCTCAGTAAATGCATATGTTAAAAGTTGTTTTTTTTCCTCCAGACGTTTCTACTCTCATGTTTTAAAAAAGCATAAGCTCTGAATGATCTTAGTCCAGAAAATAAAAATTTCTGAGATTTTCTTATAGAGAAGTTCAAATTGTAGAAGAACATTTGATATTTTCAGTTTTCCTGGAGATCGGAAGGACTTTCAGAATAATGCATTTTTTCCTCAACAAAGGGCATCTGCAGAGCTTAGCCTGCTGAAAAGAATCATTCTGACAGTCTTAATGTATTCTTTTCAGGAAAACCCTGCTCAGAGAATTCCACAGAAAAATAACATCAGTACCCCAGGAAAGCATCCATCTAAATCATTACAGCTTCTTGTAAATAGATGAGGCCAGAGGATTTTCAATATATTTGAGGTATTAGATTGAGAGGGGAATAGGAGTGATCATCTTGAATATTACATATTTTTCACTTTCTCCTGATGGACCAATATTAAAACAAATATTTAAAAGATTTGCCAGTCTTTCAAAGAACATCTCACAGGAAAGCCCACTTTCAGAATCCTGCTGGAAGACAAAAATATCCCTAAGGTAGGAAATATAGAGTTACATCACCGTTGCATTGGAGATGTATTGGAGAACAATAACCCCAATACCAAGAATTGTTATAGCACAAAATTAATAGAACAAGCCCCCTTACATCCAGGGCTCAGACTGTTTTGCAAACACTCCTTCTTGTTGGGATGATACTACCAGGGAATGAGAATAAGAGGAATTTTCATGACTGGTCTCAGGTCACTGGTCAGCTGGAGTGGTAGACAAGATGTAAATACTTGATTGTGGCCTGCTGACCTAAAAACATCAACCACATACCTTTCAAGTAATAATCTAAAGAATCCTAATTCCAAGCCATTTTCAAGGAGACCCATATTAGTCCTTCCATTAAATTCTGATTTTGCCCCTTTTTCTCTACTTCCATTACTACCCACCATAGTACAGGTAAGGCATAGGATCACAGGAAAGTTCCTAAGTGGTCTCCCTGGCTGGAACCAATCTCTCTCTGTCTCTGTCTCGCTCTCGCTCTCTTTCTTACATCCCTTGAGTACAGAATAGAAAGCAAAGCTTCCTCAAACACTGGTTTTATCATATCCTGCCCCAGAACAGGAAGCAAGTTCCCCATTGCCTATCAGAATATGTAAAGTTCTCAACCATCAATCTCATTCCTCACCACTCAGCTGATGCAGAGAAATCTCCAGTTCTCCCCCTGCTTCCCGTGACATGTTTATTCACCCTTCAGTTCTCTGCCACCATACTTTCTACTCAACTAGGTTTCCTCAATACACACCCAGTAATCAAGCTATCAGAATGGAAAAGCATCTTGAAGCCCACTTGGTCCAACCCGGCCGCCCTCTCCACACAGCCGACCATATGGACATCCAACTTCTCCTTCACGCTTTCAGGGGTGACGGAGTCACTGCTCTGAAAAACGGTGCCCTGTCAGACATTTTAATTGTAAGAAAACTCTTATTTGAGCTGAATTCTTGTATGTTCACTGGTACATACTGGGGAAGGATGACAAGGGTTTGGGGCAGTGCTGACCAGCTTGAGGACTCTAGGCTCAGGCCCCTGCCCAGGATTGTGTAGCATGGATGGGTAGCATGCCTATAACCCCTGCATGGTAGCCACATGGGAAGATCTACACTAATAATATTGGTTACTCTTTTAAAATCTGGCATCCCAAATTGAACACATTCTGCACAGACCATCTCAAATCCAATTTATTTCATCAAGCTCTCCCCCAATAACTAAAGCCCACACTCATTTTTCCTCTTCCTGATTACTAAGTGCAAAATTTCTGCTTGAACTGAACTTGATATTTGACATCATGACTTTTGACTATATTTACTTTAGGATTTTCCTAAATGAGCATCTTATTTCATGTGTGTCAGATTTACTTTCCCAAAATGACTACAACTTCATTAGGGGCTATGTATCATTGTCATCATCGTTATACCTACAAGTACACCCTACAGGTCTGGGCACATATTAGGGCCTCCCAAAAACATCTGCAGAACTGATTCTGCAGCCTCTGAATGGGAAAGCTACGGCTTAGAGGCTATGGTCTGATTCAAAAGATATAAACCTCACCTGAAGAGGAAGTTTATCATTCTGCCTGTTTATTCAGGCAGAAATCTAAACAATGACACAGACTTTCAGACTGGAAAACTTAGTACAAATAAACGCTTCCAGACAGGTCCAGATTGGGAAGGAGGGCTGTGGAATTCCTTCTCCTATCTGGGTTATTAGGCCCAGATACTCGCTCAAGTTATAAAGACTATTTAAATGATGTTGCATAGTTTTATTTAAAGCTACGTTTGCTTTCAGATTAGACTTTAACATTTAATAAATTTCCCATCAGAATATGGTAAGAGTATTTTGATTTAAGCTTCATTTCAAGTATGAAACTAAAGCTGTTCTAGTTAAAACAGGCTCTAGTTGTAATTCAGCCTCCCAGGAAAGTCAGGACTCTTGGATTCCCCTAATCCTCTTCCTGTAGGGCTGAAAGGCCTGGGAATTGAGTGAATTTACATATTCTTCCTTGACCACAAAGCTAAGTCACAGGGTCCTAGCCAAACTCTTGTCTCACTCCTGTGGATTCGAGCTGACTTGTCCCTGCAATTCACCTTGGAGAGAGTGAACTTTAAGGTGAGAATCGTGCCACAGAAATAGAGGCAACACCTTCCTTTCCTGTAGAGGAGCCCTAACTCTCTTTTTCCTCCTCTCCCACCTCAAAAGCCCGTACACTTGAAACTCTGATAGATTAATGGGAAGTCGGCACTGGTCCCTCTGGACTTGATCCATTTTTAAGTGAGCTCTGAGAACTTGGACACTTGACAGATCCTAGAAGGATGAAATATGAGGAGAGAAAAGGAAGTTTGACACATGCAGAGAATATGATCTCTGGGGCTGGAGAGAAGCTAAGAGAGGGGAAATATTAAGACAGGATGCAGAATACAAACTTAATTGACTGATAACACCACTGAAGAATAAAGACTGGCTTCTCCGTTAAAGTTTGAAAGTTGAGCAGTTAATATGAACTTGTAACTTTATGCAAAAAATTCTCGTGGCTCAGGGCAGGCGAAGGACTTTAGTGATGCCCTTGAATTCATCTTCACATTCACTCTTCTTGTCCGGTCTGTGCAAGGCAGGTGGAGTAAGAGGGGAAAAGTGATTTTATGTGGATGGTGAAAGATAAGGTAAAAATAACTGCACTGCAAAACAGATTGTTTGCCATTCTTACCTTTATGAATCCCAAGGAAGAATAAAAGTGATAATTTTTATCACTAGGATAGGGGCAAAGCCGGCCTGGGACAAATTTTCAATGCAGATCTTCAGGGGGAAATTAAATCCCAGCTCAGTTTCTCTCTCTGAAAATGGCATTTCCATACAAATCTATTCTGTTCATTAAAAGCCAACATTATTCTGAAGCATCACCAATTCATGAGTTTGGCCAGTACTGAGGGATCTATTTATTTTAATTCTACAGCAGTACCTTTAAAACTCTGAAGGTTAGGTGGTTGGGAACACCAAAAACTAACCATTTAGTCCACATTTATATAAGCAGCAAACAACTGGTAAAGAAAACAAAAATCTACATTCTAGTCTATACTAATACCCTTTTTTTAAATCCAGTAAATAAGACGACTTGAAAAACTGAAAATAATATCAGATTAACACCTAATTCAGTGCAGGACGCTTAGTAGGTACTTGGTAAGTTATCAATGAGTGAACAACTGATTTCTTTAAAACATCAGAATTTATTAAATAAAAACAACAAAGGGAAGATTGCCTTCTCATGGGCAAAGAATGTTGAAAAGAGAAATCAAAGTTATATTACTACTGAAATCTCCCATAAGACCATGACCAAAGGAAATGAGAATCTAAAAGAATTAATAAAAACATTTCATGATTCACAGTACTTATGCTGCATCTCTTTCAAATTAACTGATTCTATAATCAGTTGCATCATCCCTATGAAATGAATATAACTCAGAGCAATAAAAAGACATTGTGTGAGCTAAACCAAGACTGTGATGAGGCCAAAGTTCTTTTGAGACAATGTACAGGTAGATGTTAGTGCTATAAGATAATATGAAGAGAAATGCTTTCAATCAGACTGCCTTAGCAGGAACTGTTAACCATACAGGGTTTTTCTGAGGAGTGTACGGAATTCTCAAATTTTCTCCACTCCCAACCATGACTAAGATGAGCTCTATCTTCTTGTACTTCCACAATCTGGTTTGGATGAGTATTGTCTATGGGCATGGTTTATAATTTTTCATTATTTTCTAGAGATTTCCTATTTCACAAATGTATCTTGGTACAGATATCATTCTACAGTTAGAAATAAACCAATCTCTTCTAAATTACTTAGCTATCAATCCATGGAAATATCGCTGTTTGGGTAAGCACTTTATAGTTTTCTCAAGTTCCTCTATTTAAAAGAAATTAAATTTTTATCGCCTCACGACCCATTTTAATTTTTTTTAAAGAATGGGAGTCATGTTGGATAAGGTTGCATTGTCCTGTTCAGTGATGTCAAATAAAATGCAGCCAAGTAGACTCTAGACAAAAGTATCAGACTTCACCTGAGTTTTAAACCAAAAAGAACCCTCTCCTACCACAATCATTCAAAGGGTAAGATTAATTCTGTATATCTCTGGAAGGCTTTATTTCTCAAATTACAAAAGTGTCTATCTTCGGTAAACTCCTCAATAGATAATACATACCACATTTCCTTCTCAGCGATGTTTGTATTTCATCTCCCAATAAATCCATTTTGTTAAAACACTGATTTATTTCAACTTTGCAGCCAAAATTAAAGACCTAACACGTTGTTCTTTGTTGCGTGAAAAACAACCTTCAAATTAATTTCATGTAATGATGTTTACATAGATGTGAAGAGATGAATTTGAAATGTTCGATCCACACAGGTAAAATAAAACAAATTAGGATCATTATAATCAGGCAGACCAAAACATCAAGGTGTTCAAAGTGAGGGAAGAAAGCAAGGATGGAAGATTCTGTGAAAACAGGACCAGGTCTTGTACCAAACCTTACAGAAGAGTGGTTCCAGTTCTACCTACAATAAAACAGCAAGATAAGTCTCAAATAGAAGGTGCATGGTGGGCAGGCTTCTGCAAATCTTCAGGACACCCAAACATATGCATGAGGCTAGGGAGGGAGGTGGTCCCTCCAGGAATAGGGAGGGCAGTTGGGGAGCAAAAGCCCCACCATGACTGAGTATGCAAGAGGAAGGGCAATGGAATAATCAAAAGCAGAGAGCTCCTTAAAAAGACTGGAGGCCAGCCCACGCTGCAGAAGACTTTCTTGCAGTCCATAGAATGCTTTGTCTTGTCTCTGTGTGTGAACCTGTAAAGAATGAATGTATTTTGTCCTTTAGGGGCGATTTTAACTTCAGATTTTCTATTTGAAAATGTTATATCTAATTCATATACACAGACCACCCACCCCCAGGGCTTGTGGAATTCTTTAAATAAATCAAATATTAACTGCCTTCCCCAACTCTAATTTAAGTATGAGAACTGATAAGTCTTCCTGCACTTTTTTAAAGGAAACTCCTTGAAGAAATTATGATACATTCATTCTGTTCCATCCAATACTGCCATGCCATTCATAAGAATAAGGACGATCTGGTTGTTTGGGCTCAGAAACCTGATCATAGTATATGAACACGTGGGCGAAAACGCAAGCAGCACAAGAAGAGGTATGACCACCCACATACACCAGGGTAGCTTACCTGGGAAGTAGGTACGAAACATTTAAAGGATGAATGAATGAATGAATGATAAATGCTCTAAGTGGCTGCTTTATAAATTGAACAGCTGGTTCTCATGTGAACAAAACCTTCAGAGACAAGTTTAACCTGCTCAGCAGGTGTAAGAGTCCATTGCTTTTTAATCGGCAAAAAGAATCTTCTCCAGTTTTTACTTATTCTACTGATTGCAATGACAAAAGTGAACAGCTAGGCTTTTTTGTGTTTCTTTTTTTCCCTTTCTGGCCCCTCTACACTCTAATTCTTGGGCAACTTTCCTATACAGACTAATTTTCAAAACTCGTGGGAAGAATTTATTCAGACCAGCACATTCAAGGGAAAAAACCGACAAGAATTTAGTCTTGCTTCTTTCTAGGGATTTAAAATAGTCCTGGTCCCCTGGCCCAGAAGAACTCAAAAATCACAGTTTTATGTCATTTCTATTGCAGGCCCTAAAGCAATCCAGAGGAGAAAAGGAAAATAAATAACATCTAACTGGGTTCTGCTGAGCTGGGATGAGAATACAGATGGACAACCCTTATTTCTCTTATCATCAATCACATCTGGCAGCATGGCTAATAAGATAAATTGTCACCATATAGCAAAAGTGTTTCCCTTCAATAAAGGTGCTGGCTATGAACAAATAAAATATTTACAGGGTCTTAAAAATGCATATTATGCCTATTTCTGCTCTCTTAGGAGGCAACAATTTTGAAACATTTATTCTTCATTATCAGAACAATAAGTACACCCATCTGAACAGCTAACACACGATCCTTCGCCAATATTTAGTGAATAAATTATGCCAGATCGTTTTACACTAGAATTATGCCAACATCATTGATCATTTCTTCTTTATTTCACTCTCTCTTTCATTAAAATAAATACAATTTTACTTAGAAAACCTCTTAGCTCCAATGTTTACCTCTCTTCTTGGAGGTATTTTATTTGAAAACAAGCCCTTTCTTATACTAAACTGAACTCTGCAGGAATCCATGGTTTTAGGACTAGCTCACTTCTAGCTATTCTGAATCCCACTCATCCTTCCAGACCAGCTAAAATCATGCCTTACTCCCTAACAATGCACCCCCACCCAGAGCACACTTTTGGGGAAATTCCTCCATCGCTGTTGTTCACTACTATAAACTCTTTTATCCGTAACTTCAACACTTCAAATATCCCAGAATTGTCTCTCCATTGGACTCTAGTTTCCATAGTTCCTGGAGGGAGCAACTATGGCATACTTTTTTCCTTTCTCTCTTTTCCACACATCATCAGGCATTCAGCCAACACTTCTTGAATGAAAGATTGAATGAAAAAAATGAATGATCACAATCCATCCCTTTTGAAAATGAGCTTTGGAATTAACCACCTACATGTTGAGGTGATTCTCCTGCAGATGTTCTAAAGTCCCCTTAATTTATCCAGCTGATTAAAAGGAGCAATGACTAGAATGTTAAAATAACAATAAACACAAAAGATAGTTCTAGGTGCATCTTAATATAGTACATTTGGAAACATGACTTAATGAAGTACAATCCAGTAACCCTGGTGCCATAAGGCAGGCTTTTGGTTTTGTATTTTTAAGAGTTCCACAGTTGGAGGTAATGCAACTTAATGCAATACATATTCGACTATGTAGAAAAAACTATACATCTCCTGAAAGTATCACAAGAAGTCCCAAACAGAGACATTTGACCCAATCAGATGAGGAGCTGCTTTGATTTTCCCTGGCTTGAGTGAGGCTACTGTGTTTCAGAGCTTCCCAACAAGTGGCCACGTGATGTTCACACGTATGCTTCCATATTGATCTCTTCAGCCCTGTGTTGGCTGGACAGAGCCTGGGTGGCCAGAGCCCTCAGAACAGCAGGAACCCCTGGACCAGGCATCTTTGGCCACACGCAACCTTATCTATTGGTTCCTGAGTGTGTGCCTTACATATATTTTATGTGCCATAATGTGGAAAAGCATGAGAAGCAACCAAAGTGACTCTCCTACTTTGCCACTGAGTTGCTGAGTATCAACCCCTTGCTGCCTTGGCACGGATGGCCAAAGTAATCAAAGCCTGCTGTAATATGAAACAAAAACTCTACAGATATTCCCCAAGATAGAGAAACACAGAGAGAAAGAAAGATAATGGGATGAGAATTTGGCAATATTTTGCATGACAAGTGTATTTGCTGTGGGAAAGATAAATATTATTATAACAGCCGATCCCAGAGCCTCTTGGGGAGGAAACTGCCTTTATTTAGGAAAACATCTTTATGAGCCACTTGAGGGCAAGGGAGACAGGAGAGAAAGGAGATAGTGCAGCTAACCTCTTGATGTAAAAATATTATGGAAATTTGAGAGAGAGAGAGAGAAAGAAGAATCAGCAATTTGCAGAATCCCAGAGTCCATGGAGAAAGGATGGCCAGTAAGATATTGAAGAACAGGGATGTTTATTATAAGTTTTGAATTACTGGTATTGCTGTGATTCTAAAACCCCTTTCATTAAAGTCTCTACATTCATAATGCATTGTGTGATTTTTTTTTTTTTTTAAATCATGGAAAGGAGTCTGAGGCTGTGAGTTTGTGCAGAGGGAAGAGAAAGGGACAGCCATAGAGGGGTACATATGAGTGAGATTAAGGATTCAGTTGGAAAAGGAGCTAAAAACAAGAAATGGCCAAAAGAGCCCTGGAAATTCAAGGATATCTTGACAGGGGATGGTGAGGGAAGTGGGTTCAAACCCTTCAAAATCTGAGGAATGAGGATATGAGGAAATCTTAACTAAATCTTAAGAGGCAAGTTAATGGCTACCTTCTGGGAGATACAGAGTAATACATAAAGATACAATGTAAATGAATAGATAGTAAGAGATGTGGTTGGCAATATATAATGTTCCTATCATGAATATGAGTGCACATTAGAAAAATGAGGCTTCAACCTCCTTTTAAATAGTCTCCCTTATACTCTCCAGTTTAAAAAATCCTAAAGCCCAGATAAACAACAAGGTCCTACTGTATAGCACAGGGAACTGTATTCAATACCCTGTAATAAACCATAATGGAGAAGAATAGGAAAAGAATATATATCTGAATGATTCAGATATATGTATATGTATATACATACATATATATATATATATGAATCATTATGCTGTACACCAGAAACTGACACAAAATTGTAAATCAACTATACTTAAAAAAACACACAAACAAACAAACCCTAAAGGCCAGATGTGATTTTTTTGTATGTGTTTGCTATAAGGTCACCGATCACCCAGATACTCAGAGTTCCATAAAAAACCCATACTACTGATTTTGCGTGTCTACCAACATAGTGACAAATGTATACAGTTCCCCTTGAACAATACAGGTTTGAACTGCACAAGTCCACGTACATGTGATTTTTTTCAATAAATGCAGAGTACTACACAAACCATTGTTGGTTGAATCCATGGATGCAGAACCAAGCATACTGGAGGGCCAACTACGGGACTGGAGCACCCATGAATTATGGAATCTGCAGCCAGTCCTGGAACCAATCCCCCTCATATACCAAGGGATGAATGTGTATATTTTTGTTTGCCGAAGATGCAATATTTTCATAAAATTATCACATTATTAATAATGGAAACTCTAAATGGTTCTGCCTTCCTGCACACAGGGTTAATATAATGATTTCATCTTCTCACATAATTATGACGTTACTGTTAGGGACCTGTATATTCTGAGTTGTATTTCCAATCATTACAGATGTATCTGGCACTGAATTATTCACGTTTTCTCAGTATAAACCATCGTGTTCAATGGGTGGCATGTGATAGACAACTGGGCAAAGACAGAGCCACAATTTCCTATCTAGTCCATGATCCCAAGCTAAGTCCATCAGGCAACCGAGACGGCTGAGTCATTAATCTTCTTGAAAGAGTGGGTTGTTTACAAAGACACTCAGCTGATCAACTGGTTCATCTTGGCTGTAGTAGAGACTGGACTTTTTCTTCTGGGGTTTAAAACCAAGGTAAAAACAATCGGTATTTTCCAAAACCAAATTCCAGTTTTGTGTAAATAAACAAAATTTTGACTAGAATGAAATATTTTTAAGTACCTGTATTTTTTAGTTCTCAAAAATATATATATTTTATTAAATTAGTCTATTACCTGATCCTGCTTAACTTAACCACGACTAATGGTGTCAAAAGCTGGCAGTGAAGTGGTTAAAAGCTCTACTTCTCTACTTAATTATGGTCAAAATGAATTTTAGCATGCAGACTTAGTGTTCTCACAGAGCTATGGAATAATCCACGGGTCTAAGAACCTCTAATTCCTAATTGACACAGTAGCTTATAATTGCAGTTTCATAGTGTTTAGTATAAACATTCAGCTTCAAAAAAAAAAAAAAAGCCCATAATATGAATGTATGATTAAATAAATCACCTGAGATCTATCTGTAACACATTTTTTCTCTCTGACAAATCACTCATTGTCACGTGTGGATAACACAAGGATGATTTTTAAAGCACTGATGCACTTGAATACTCTTCCAAAGCAAAGAAATCCATGCCTTTATGGTGACATGTTTCTTCTTAGATAAATATGTCACACTTATATACTGCATATAACAGATTCTATAGCTTTTCAGTCTAAAAAAAGGTGTTTTATACACCCTATACTGTACTAAATTTGGAACTTGCATGCAGAAAAATAGAAGCCATCTTGAAAAGTAAAAGAAACAAATTACTTCTGTAGAGAAAAGAATTCTAGAACACAGTTACACTGAAAACAATGGTTATGGGCATAAAAAAAATGACAAGACATACAGCAGCTCATTAAAAATTCAGAGGACATTGGAAAAGGCAAATTTAATTTCCCCACCTTCACCAAATATGCTGAAAGATGTCCAACAAATACAACATACAAAGTGTGTTCTATGAAATTTTAAAACTCACAAGTTCTATCGTTTTCAGTCAATGCTTCTAAACAGAAGCGAGAAGCTACATTTACTAAAAGCTTACCTAGACAGGGATCAAAGGGAATACAGATAACTGAGAGAACCAAACTATCGGTTAATGTGGCATCAAATGCTCAGTGCAGCAGTTTTGAGCTTCCAACATACCAAAAGGTAGCAAAGTATAATATCTTTATGTTTACCTTGCCCCATCCCTCAAGGGTTTGAGCTACCTAAATTGCTCTATGACCATCATAAAGCCATAGATATTAAGAATTATCAAAGACCTTAAATGTATTTCTGGTCCAGACTTTTGTCTCCTGGCAAAACATTGCTATTCTTCCTTTAGAGAAAACTCAGACCTGGAGCGTATAGGTAGCTTTCATCCTGTAAGTACTGCCTTCTCCCTCCTTGCCCACCACTCAGCCCTTACCACCCAGCTAACTCCTGTGCCATCATTCATGTGTATTTCACTCGCAACCATAATGTCCACAGGATGAATGGTCACAGCACCGGAACACAAAAGTTCAATGTCATTCAACACATACAGGGGCTACTGTGTCAGGGTACCAAAAGAGAATAAAATATAGAATGGATAGACAACAAGGTCCTACTTCATAGCACAGGGAACTATATTCAATAACCTGTGATAAACCATAATGGAAAAGAATATTAAAAAAGAACATATATATATCAAATATATATATAACTGAATCATTTTGCTGTACAGCAGAAATTAACACAGCATTATAAATCAACTATACTTCAATTAAAAAATTACTACTTTTTTAAAAAAAGAGAATAAAGAAGAAAAAATGACCCCTACACTTAGGAAGTGTGACTGAGAAAGTGTTTTAAAGGGTATAACATTGACAGAGAAATAGACCAAGAGTCAGTGATGAGGTACCAGAGGAATAAGTAAGAGTGCTCAGGAAATGCAGAACACAGCCGTGGTCAGGATCAAATGCTTCTGACAAGGGAAGGACTTCCTGGCCAGGGATTTGTTGGAAAAGCAAGGACCAGCACTCACAGAGGAAAGGCTCGTGCAAGCGTGGGATCAGGAAAACCTGAATTTCCCGGGCACACTTGAAATAACTCGTGCGACCAGGACACTGCTACAGTTCCTCAAACTGTACAGGCAGCCCCCAAAGTGACCTTCAGTGGCCCTGATATGGCAATCATCCCCCTGCGTGTCCCATCGCACGAGAATCCAATCCTCACCCTTCACCCCCGCCGACAAAGCCCTAATGAGCAGGCCTGTCCTTCCCTCATGCCTCAGCACCACACTGGCCTTCTTGGGGTTCCTCATTCCTAATTCCTTCCTGTCTTGAGCCTTTTCTCTGCCTGTTCCCCCCACTTCAAATGCCCTTCCCTCTGATCTTCACAGGACCGACTCCTCCTTGCAATCCAGATCCCAGTGTAGAGGAAGCCTCTTCAGAAGCACCTCACCTGACCTCCCAAACAGCAGTACCCATCCTGGTGCTTCTGCATCACCCTACTTACTTCTCTGCAGGGCAACATCTGATATTTTTCTTGAGCATTACTTGTTATTATGGAAATCGGAACAGCCCATCTTCATTAGTTACAGATTTTTGTATTTATGAACATGCCTAACTGGCTAACTGGCTAAAATTCATTTGTAATCCCCCAAATCAATACACACAGTGCTTCCACATTCATTCAGGGCAAGCACAGAGCAGCAAAAATATTGAGTTGACCAAGGCACACATTCCCAGCTGGGGTCCAACAAGGTCATGCTCTATTTCTTGTTTCAGGTCTCATACAGCAAACAAGTATCCGTTCTGTGGTCTATTTACTGCCCATTTTTCACATTTTTGTGCTTTTTATTGGTATTTTGTTGTTTAGGATGCCCCCCCAAGTGTGGTACTGAAGTGTGTCTTGCACAGGAAGGCTATGGTGTACTTACAGAGAAAATTCTTGTGTTAGATAAGCATCTTTCGGGCATGAGTACCAGGGCTGTTGGCTGGGAGTTAAATATTAACCAATCAACAATATATATTAAATCAAGTGTTTTTAAGCAGAAACACAAATAAAACAAGGCTATGTATTGTTCAGATGACAAAAATGTTGTGACCAGAGGCTCACAGGAACCTAACCTTGTATTTCCCCTAGGAGCAATGGTTCCATATTTGCAAATTCAGTGTTCACAGTGACCTTACAGAGCATAACTACCATGAATCACAAGAACTGAATGCACTTATTTTAAATATGGGTATTTTTCGAGTTCTCCAAAGAAAGATATCTTGGCAAATCAGTCTATTTTGCTCCTGCTAAACCAGACGACAGCTGGTGGTAACGAAAGTAGCAGAGAAATGGTTAAGAGTTCTACTTTTGTCTTTAATTAGGTTTTAAATAAATTTCTGCATATAGATGAAGTGGGTTTAGACAAAAGCTGTACTTTTGTCTTTAATTAGATTTTAAATAAATTTCTGCATATAGATGAAGTGGGCTTAAACGACATAATCTATTTTTCCCTGTAAGCAGGAACCCTGTCTATCTTGTTCAGGGCTGTGGATCACCATGCCTAGCACAAAGTGGACTCTCATTAAAAATCTAACGAATGAATGAAATACTCACTTCATGCCAAACAAAATCCTTTTTCTTATACTTATTTCCCTTGCAAAAATATATACCAAGTGTAAGGTACTAAATTCTTGCCCTCACTGAACTTGAACGGGATAAAAAATTTGAAGTAATCATGTTATAGTAAAAAGATCGAGAACTTCAATAACAGAGACTTGGAGTTGGATTCTAACTCTAAAACACTACCTATGTGAGGTTGAATAGTTGATTTTACCTCTCAGAGCCTCATTTTTCTTGTATATAAAGTAGGGATAACATCACCTCCAGCACACGACTGTGATAAACAATTGTGATAATGTATACATTGCCTCACATATAACAGATACTGAATAAATACCATCCATTCAGGTTTACATGGAATCATGAGTCATTCACAGCAGCAAGGCCAGAGCAAAAGGAATGAAGTCCTCATCTGACAAGACAGAAAGAAGAGGATTGGATAGCCTCCAGCAGCCAGGCCAATTTTTATTTTCCCATAACTTTTTTGAGGATCCCCTCAGCTCCACCTTCAAAAGAGACACCTGTCTTCAGGAGTTGGTAGCAACGCTCAGGAAAGTCAGAGAAGTTATACCCAGTAGAGACTACCTTCTCTCTTACCCAAGGAACTAGAAAAAATGGCGTGAATTCACAGCCTACTTTTTTTTTTAACTTGTTTTTTTTTTTTAATTGTGGTAAAATATACATAATATAAAATTTTCCATTTTCACTATTTTTAAGCTTCCCCTCTTTCTTAAGCAGTCACTGACAGGGACTACCTAAAGACATGCATGCACGAGATTTGGCCTTCAAAATACTGAGATTGGCTATAATACTCCTAACCTTGGATTTATGATCCCTATCTCCCTTCCCACCACTTTTCACTGAATGCATCACTTGAGAAATAGATGTTCTCCTGAAACTTACACTGCCTTCCTCCTTCTTGTAACTTTAGTCACTTTCTGAATTAAA
The DNA here is from genome assembly GCF_003031525.2 of Neophocaena asiaeorientalis asiaeorientalis. NCBI lineage: Eukaryota > Metazoa > Chordata > Mammalia > Artiodactyla > Phocoenidae > Neophocaena > Neophocaena asiaeorientalis. The sequence goes on along the minus strand of NW_020171827.1, from coordinate 1,135,603 downwards.
GGACCTGATAGTAAAAAGAAAACAATTTTGTGAATGGTTCTGCCAGATCAATACTCAACCACTCATACATTTTGGGGGTAAATCTCTACTTTACGTGATCTATCTGTATTTCCAAGTTAGCATGATTGAAACAAGATTTTTAATTTCTCCATGCCTATGTATTTTTCTATTAAGTGAAGCAGTTGGATGACATCTAAGACCCATTTCAGGTCTCACACAGTATTAATTCTGTTATTAAAATCACAGGAGGGCTTCCCTGGTGGCGCAGTGGTTGAGAGTCCACCTGCCGATGCAGGGGACACGGGTTCGTGCCCCGGTCCGGGAAGATCCCACATGCCGCGGAGCAGCTGAGCCCGTAAGCCATGGCCGCTGAGCCTGCGCATCCGGAGCCTGTGCTCCACAACGGGAGAGGCCACAACAGTAAGAGGCCCGCGTTACCAAAAAAAAAAAAAATCACAGGAACTAGCATATACCACACTATCTCTACACAGAGTAAAATGTTGCTTCAGGAAGTACAGACCAAAAGTTTGTATATGCTCATGATATCACGCGTTCCCAAACAATGCCTATCAAGCAGCCTATAACTGCCACAGAAACGGCTGCAAGAAAAACAAACACCATTCTAATGACCTCACACAACCTCATTTCACAAGCATTATGAAGACTCTTCTACACTAAGCTGTTTAAAGCAGCAAGACTTAGATTAACTGATAAAGTTTTCTCATGTAATTTCAGTTACTTAAAAAAAAAAAAAAGAGTTTTGCTGAACTTACGGGCAGACTAACATAAGAAAGTTGAGAAGCAAGTCTCCCTTTATTTGGTGAATGAACTGAGACATGGCTTTGGGTCCCTTGCATGAGACTCTTGATTTGATCATGAACCTAATGAACTACATACAGTTGTCCCTCTAAGTTCCACTCTCTACATGTTGCCCATCACTTATCTCACGTGGTCTTCAAAGGTAAGTATTATGTTCAATTGTTTGGTGTTTTCTAGCAAATTTGTCTGGGTCTGTGTCATTTCAAGAGCCACCTTATCAGCAAACAATGTCACCCACTGGATGTGGCTCGGTATTACAAACTCACACTCCATACTTTTCATAATATGAGTGATGTCCAAATCCATTCTGTCACAAACACTTTATTCTAGATATGTACTCCACAGCTGGCAATCCAGGATAGAAAGGAATCCTCTACTTGTCCACGTAATAAAAACACTGTTAAATTTTAATGTATTGGATTTCTGGTTCTATGTATGAAGTATTGAATATGACAAGACAAGAGGAAGAGGAGGAAAAGGGGGAATAGGGAGATGAAGAAGAAAGAAAATAAGAAAAACAGAAAGTAAGGTGATAGATTTAAACCAAATCATATCAATAATTACATTAAATACAAATGGTCTAAACATTCCAATTAAAAGGGCATCTAAGAAAAACCTACAAGTAATATCATACTTAACTTTTAAAGATTTAATGCTTTCTTCTGAATTAATCTACTTTAAATTAATATTTGTTCATCAAAAGTGTTCATTAGAAAATGAGCTAACAAGCCACAAACTGGGAGAAGATATCCCCACTAGTAGCTAGAATATATAAAGAGCTCCTACAAGTAGAAACTACAGACCAAAAGAAAAAGTGACAAAAGATACAAATATGCACTTTACAGAAGAGAAATACAAATGGCCAATAACATATAAAAGATGCACCATCTAATTAATCATCCCAAATCACAAATTAAAACCATGACAAACTACTTTATGCTCACCACGATACCAAAGGTAACTTAGCAAGGGTGTTAAATGATAGGAACATTTATTCACTACTCATAAGTGTTGGTCACTTTTTAGAAAAGAACACAGCATCATCTAGTAAGGTTGAACATAGGCATACCCCGTAATCCAGTCATTCTACTCGGGAAGAAATCCTAGAAAAATACTTGCTCTTTGTACCAGGACACATGTTCAAGAATATCCACAGCAATAAACACCCTGTCTTAGTTTAGCTTCTCCAAGAAGTAGACCCTGAGGTGAGGATTAAGGTTACTTAGAAGGAAAACTAAACAGGAAGACTGGTAGAGGTGTGGAGAAGTACCACATGGAAGGAAAGGCAGTCAATAAAGGGTATATAATTGAGCCTTGAAGAAAATGGGGTTGAACTGCGGGAGTCCACTTATACGCGGATTTTTTTCAATGAATACTGAACAGTCAGCCCTCCAAATTTGAAGGTCTTACATCCATGGATTCAACCATAAAATTTCCATCTATGGTTGGTTGAACCCAGGGATGCAAAGCCCATGAATACAGAGAACCTACTGTACTATGTCATTTTATATAAGAGGCTTGAACATCCCTGGGTTTGGGATACACGGGGCTCCCGGAAACAATCCCTTGTGGATACTGAGTATTGACTGTATTATTAAACCAGTCACTATGTGGGTCACTGGATTATCACCTCATGGGTAAACTATGGAGACTGAAATTATCAGAGGGAGCAGAGGGATTTATATCCCAATTCTCAAGAGTCATTGAGAGCTATGTCGTTGAGAGCTACTCCCACGGGTGTGCCTAACCTGCTGCACTGTGCGCTGGCCACACAGCTTTCTGCAGGGAGTGGGGAGAAACGTCCTCAAGCATAGATGCAGACGACAGCATCTGGAAATTGCTGAAAGCACCAAGAAAGACCCAAGGATCAAGGGTGAGGCACTGACAGAATCTGGTACACAACTAAAACCCAAATGTCCATCGATAGGAAATGGGTGAATTGTGGTACATTCACTCAAAGTAATACTACACAGTAGTGAAAATAAATGTACTACAGCCACACGCCTCACAAAACATAAAATGTTAATCGAAAAAAGTAAGTTCCAGTAGAAGACATACAATATAATTCCACTTATTTAAAGGATTAAAACACACACAAAAAAGCAATGATTACTTAGGATCACACACGTGTGGTGAAACTATAAAGGAACACAAGAAAATGATACACACAAAATCGAGGGTACTGAATTATTTAAAATATATTGAGACTTAAAGTTTATAATAATCAAGATAACATTTTTTTTTTGAAAGACGAATTTGAATTGAAAAGGAAAAAAACTGCATCTGGAACACAAGTGAGGAGGCATGACGGGATAAAACAGGATGGGTGCTGTTCTGTTAAGCTGGAGGCAGATGCTCAGGTGGGTATTTTATTATATTTTATTACAAAAACACACTTTTTACATACAAAATATTTTTTCAAAGTATGAAGTAAAAGATATCAAAATGTTCACATGACTACCACTGAGTAGAGGAATAATGGATTTTCTCTTCTTTTTTTTTTTCTAACATCTTTATTGGAGTATGATTGCTTTACAATGGTGTGTTAGTTTCTGCTCTATAACAAACTGTATCAGCTATACATATACATATATCCCTATATCTCCTCCCTCTTGTGTCTCCCTCGCACCCTCCCTATCCCACCCCTCTAGGTGGTCACAAAGCACCAAGATGATCTCCCTGTGCTATGCGGCTGCTTCCCACTAGCTATCTATTTTACACTTGATAGTCTATATATGTCCATACCACTCTCTCACTTCGCCCCAGCTTACCCTTTGCCCTCCCCGTGTCCTCAAGTCCATTCTCTACATTGCATCTTTATTCCTGTCCTGCCCCTAGGTTCATCAGAACCATTTTTTTTTTAGATTCCATATATATATGTTAGCATACGGTATTTGTTTTTCTCTTTCTGACTTACTTCTCTCCGTATGACAGACTCTAGGTCCATCTACCTCACTACAAATAACTCAATTTCGTTTCTTTTTATGGCTGAGTAATATTCCATTGTATATATGTGCCACATCTTCTTTATCCATTCATCTGTCAGTGGACACTTAGGTTGCTTCCATGTCCTGGCTATTGTAAATAGTGCTGCAAAGAACATTGTGGTACATGGCTCTTTTTGAATTACAGTTTTCTCAGGGTATATGCCCAGTAGTGAGATTTCTGGGTCATATGGTAGTTCTATTTTTAGTTTTTTAAGGAACCTCCATACTGTTCTCCATAGTGGCTGTATCAATTTACATTCCCACCAACAGTGCAAGATGGTTCCCTTTTCTCCACACCCTCTCCAGCATGTATTGTTTGTAGGCTTATAGATGATGGCCATTCTGACCAGTGTGAGATCATACCTCATTGTAGTTTGGATTTTTTTTTTGAAACGTACATGCACTTTACTGTACATAAACTATACCACAATAAAGTTTATTTTAAAAACATTTGGAAGCCACTGGTCTACTGGGTATGGGGGAAATAATCATTAGAGTTGCAACATTTTGTTAAATGATATTGTTACCAAGGCTGTAGCCCCAGAATCATAACCCTGCCCCTCCCTTGAATAGAAGCTAATTACTCTTATTAAAGTTTCCTGAGGAAGCCTTCTGCTCTCCACCCAGGTGCCCCTTCCCAATAAAATCTCTTGCTCTGTCAGCATGTGTGCCTCCTCAGACAATTCATTTCCGAGTGTTAGACAAGAGTCCACTCTCAGACCGTGGAAGGGGTCCACATTCTGCAATCATCTGTGATTCCTCCCAGAGACAGGAAATTACATTGCATGGATTTGCGTGATATTATCTGTGTCCTGCCACGCATGTAATGCCAGACCGCTGGGGCAGATGGTATTCTGTGCTGATACCAGGAGGAGAGCTCGTGGAACCTCAGTCGATAATCACACAAGGTTTGTCTCAAAAGTTGGGTGGGGGGGGGCAGTGGGTGTTTCTTATTCTGACCAGCAGCTCACAGGTCTTCCAGAAATTGGGGTTCCTGGTCTTACAATGGGCTCACAGGGCTCCCCTGCCCACTTCAGAGAAACTAGCACCAGGCAGCAGGAAAGAAACTTTTTTTTCCTGTTTGTCGTCCCTCTAGTTTAACTTGTTCATAGGCTGCCACGTGCAGAGGCATTGCACCTGGCATTTCAGACCAGAGTTCCTGGTGCCAGATGGCTTCAATGGGCGGGCTGTGAGCCCCTCATTGTAGTTTTGACTTGCATTTCTCTAATGATTACTGATGTTGAGCATCTTTCCATATGTTTGTTGGCAATCTGTATATCTTCTTTGGAGAAATGTCTATTTAGGTCTTCTGCCCATTTTTGGATTCGGTTGTTTGTTTTTTTTGATATTGAGCTGCATGCGCTGCTTGTATATTTTGGAGATTAATCCTGTCAGTTGCTTCATTTGCAAATATTTTCTCCCATTCTGAGGGTTCTCTTTTCATCTTATTTATGGTTTCCTTTGCTGTGCAAAATCTTTTAAGTTTCATTAGGTCCCATTTGTTTATTTTTGTTTTTATTTCCATTTCTCTAGGAGGTGGGTCAAAAAAGGATCTTGCTGTGATTTATGTCATAGAGTGTTCTGCCTACGTTTTTCTCTAAGAGTTTTATAGTGCCTGGCCTGACACTTACGTATTTAATCCATTTTGAGTTTATTTTTGTGTATGGTGTTAGGGAGTGTTCTAATTTCATTCTTTTACATGTAGCTGTCCAGTTTTCCCAGCACCACTTATTGAAGAGGCTGTCTTTTCTCCATTGTATACTCTTGCTCCCTTTATCAAAGAGAAGGTGACCATATGTCCATGGGTTTATCTCGGCTTTCTATCCCGTTCCATTGATCTATATTTCTGTTTTTGTTCCAGTACCATACTGTTTTGATTACTGTAGCTTTGTGATATAGTCTGAACTCTGGGAGCCTGATTCTTCCAGCTCCACTTTTCTTTTTCAAGATTGCTTTGGTTATTCAGGTTCTTTTGTGTTTCCATACAAATTGTGCAATTTTTTCTAGTTCTTATAAAAATGTCATTGGTAGTTTGATAGGAATTGCACTGAATCTGTACGTTGCTTTGTGTAGTATAGTCATCTCCCTATCCCACCCCTCTAGGTGGTCACAAAGCACCAAGATGATCTCCCTGTGCTATGCGGCTGCTTCCCACTAGCTATCTATTTTACACTTGATAGTCTATATATGTCCATACCACTCTCTCACTTCGCCCCAGCTTACCCTTTGCCCTCCCCGTGTCCTCAAGTCCATTCTCTACATTGCATCTTTATTCCTGTCCTGCCCCTAGGTTCATCAGAACCATTTTTTTTTTAGATTCCATATATATATGTTAGCATACGGTATTTGTTTTTCTCTTTCTGACTTACTTCTCTCCGTATGACAGACTCTAGGTCCATCTACCTCACTACAAATAACTCAATTTCGTTTCTTTTTATGGCTGAGTAATATTCCATTGTATATATGTGCCACATCTTCTTTATCCATTCATCTGTCAGTGGACACTTAGGTTGCTTCCATGTCCTGGCTATTGTAAATAGTGCTGCAAAGAACATTGTGGTACATGGCTCTTTTTGAATTACAGTTTTCTCAGGGTATATGCCCAGTAGTGAGATTTCTGGGTCATATGGTAGTTCTATTTTTAGTTTTTTAAGGAACCTCCATACTGTTCTCCATAGTGGCTGTATCAATTTACATTCCCACCAACAGTGCAAGATGGTTCCCTTTTCTCCACACCCTCTCCAGCATGTATTGTTTGTAGGCTTATAGATGATGGCCATTCTGACCAGTGTGAGATCATACCTCATTGTAGTTTGGATTTTTTTTTTGAAACGTACATGCACTTTACTGTACATAAACTATACCACAATAAAGTTTATTTTAAAAACATTTGGAAGCCACTGGTCTACTGGGTATGGGGGAAATAATCATTAGAGTTGCAACATTTTGTTAAATGATATTGTTACCAAGGCTGTAGCCCCAGAATCATAACCCTGCCCCTCCCTTGAATAGAAGCTAATTACTCTTATTAAAGTTTCCTGAGGAAGCCTTCTGCTCTCCACCCAGGTGCCCCTTCCCAATAAAATCTCTTGCTCTGTCAGCATGTGTGCCTCCTCAGACAATTCATTTCCGAGTGTTAGACAAGAGTCCACTCTCAGACCGTGGAAGGGGTCCACATTCTGCAATCATCTGTGATTCCTCCCAGAGACAGGAAATTACATTGCATGGATTTGCGTGATATTATCTGTGTCCTGCCACGCATGTAATGCCAGACCGCTGGGGCAGATGGTATTCTGTGCTGATACCAGGAGGAGAGCTCGTGGAACCTCAGTCGATAATCACACAAGGTTTGTCTCAAAAGTTGGGTGGGGGGGGGCAGTGGGTGTTTCTTATTCTGACCAGCAGCTCACAGGTCTTCCAGAAATTGGGGTTCCTGGTCTTACAATGGGCTCACAGGGCTCCCCTGCCCACTTCAGAGAAACTAGCACCAGGCAGCAGGAAAGAAACTTTTTTTTCCTGTTTGTCGTCCCTCTAGTTTAACTTGTTCATAGGCTGCCACGTGCAGAGGCATTGCACCTGGCATTTCAGACCAGAGTTCCTGGTGCCAGATGGCTTCAATGGGCGGGCTGTGAGCCCCTCATTGTAGTTTTGACTTGCATTTCTCTAATGATTACTGATGTTGAGCATCTTTCCATATGTTTGTTGGCAATCTGTATATCTTCTTTGGAGAAATGTCTATTTAGGTCTTCTGCCCATTTTTGGATTCGGTTGTTTGTTTTTTTTGATATTGAGCTGCATGCGCTGCTTGTATATTTTGGAGATTAATCCTGTCAGTTGCTTCATTTGCAAATATTTTCTCCCATTCTGAGGGTTCTCTTTTCATCTTATTTATGGTTTCCTTTGCTGTGCAAAATCTTTTAAGTTTCATTAGGTCCCATTTGTTTATTTTTGTTTTTATTTCCATTTCTCTAGGAGGTGGGTCAAAAAAGGATCTTGCTGTGATTTATGTCATAGAGTGTTCTGCCTACGTTTTTCTCTAAGAGTTTTATAGTGCCTGGCCTGACACTTACGTATTTAATCCATTTTGAGTTTATTTTTGTGTATGGTGTTAGGGAGTGTTCTAATTTCATTCTTTTACATGTAGCTGTCCAGTTTTCCCAGCACCACTTATTGAAGAGGCTGTCTTTTCTCCATTGTATACTCTTGCTCCCTTTATCAAAGAGAAGGTGACCATATGTCCATGGGTTTATCTCGGCTTTCTATCCCGTTCCATTGATCTATATTTCTGTTTTTGTTCCAGTACCATACTGTTTTGATTACTGTAGCTTTGTGATATAGTCTGAACTCTGGGAGCCTGATTCTTCCAGCTCCACTTTTCTTTTTCAAGATTGCTTTGGTTATTCAGGTTCTTTTGTGTTTCCATACAAATTGTGCAATTTTTTCTAGTTCTTATAAAAATGTCATTGGTAGTTTGATAGGAATTGCACTGAATCTGTACGTTGCTTTGTGTAGTATAGTCATTTTCACAAGCTAATTCTTCCAATCCAAGAACATGGTATATCTCTCCATCTGTTTGGATCATCTTTAATTTCTTTCATCAGTGTCTTATAATTTTCTGCATACAGGTCTTTTGTCTCCTTAAGTAGGTTTATTCCTAGGTATTTTATTCTTTTTGTTGCAGTGGTAAATGGGAGTGTTTCCTTAATTTCTCTTTCAGATTTTTCATCATTAGTGTATAGAAATGCTAGCGATTTCTGTGCATTAATTTTGTATCCTGCTACTCTACCAAATCCATTGATTAGCTCTGGAAGTTTTCTGGTAGCATCTGTAGGATTCTCTCGGTATAGTATCACGTCACCTGCAAACAGTGACAGTTTTACTTCTTCTTTTCCAATATGGATTCCTTTTATTTTTTTTCTTCTCTGCTGTGGCTAAAACTTCCAGAACTATGTTGAATAATAGTGGTGAGAGTGGGCAACCGTGTCTTGTTCCTGATCTTGGAGAAAATGGTTTTAGCTTTTCACCATTGAGAACGATGTTGCCTGTGGGTTTGTCATATATGGCCTTTATTATGTTGAGGTAGGTTCCCTCTATGTCTACTTTCTGGAGGGTTTTTATCATAAGTCGGTGTTGAATTTTGTCAAAAGCTTTCTCTGCATCTATTGAGATGATCATAGGGTTTTTATCCTTCAGTTTGTTAATATGGTGTATCACACTGATCAATCTGTGTATATTGAAGTTGGGTTTGTTTTTGTAGGTCATTTCTTTCTCTTGTGTTTCCTTTAGCATTTGTTGTAAAGCTGGTTTTGTGGTTTTGAATTCTCTTAACTTTTGCTTGTTAGGTTTTAATTTCTCCATTGAATCTGAATGAGATCTTTGCTGCGCAGAGTAATCTTGGTTGTAGGTTTTTCCCTTTCATCACTTTAAATATGTCCTGTCATTCCCTTCTGGCTTGCAGAATTTCTGCTGAAAGATCAGCTTGTTAACCTTATGGAGATTCCCTTGTAAGTTATTTGTTGTTTTTCCCTTGTTGCTTTTAATACTTTTTCTTCGTGTTTAATTTTTGATTGTTTGATTAATATGTGTTTTGGCATGTTTCTCCTTGGATTTATCCTGTATGGGACTCTCTGTGCTTCCTGGACTAGATTGACTATTTCCTTTCCCATATTAGGGAAGTTTTCAATTATAATCTCTTCAAATATTTTCTCAGTCGCTTTCTTTTTCTCTTCTTCTTCTGGGACCCCTATAATTCGAATGTTGGTGCATTTAATATTTTCCCAGAGGTCTCTGAGACTGTCCTCAATTCTTTTCATTCTTTTTTCTTTATTTTGCTCTGTGGTAGTTATTTCCACTATTTTATCTTCCAGCTCACTTATCAGTTCTTCTGCCTCAGTTATTCTGCTATTGATTCCTTCTAGAGTTTTTTTAATTTCAGTAATTGTGTTGTTCACCACTGTTTGTTTGTTCTTTAGTTCTTCTAGATCCTTGTTAAATATTTCTTGTATTTTCTCCATTCTGTTTCAAGATTGTGGATCATCTTTACTATCATTACTCTGAATTCTTTTTCAGGTAGGTTGCCTATTTCTTCTTCATTTATTTGATCTTGTAGGTTTTTACCTTGCTCCTTCATCTGTAACATATTTTTTTGTCATTTCCTTTTGTTTGTTTGTTTGTTTTCTTGATGGGTGGTGCTGTATTCCTGTCTTACTGGTTGTTTGTCCTGAGACATCCAGCACTGGAGTTTGCAGGCAGTTGGACAGAGCTGGGTCTTGGTGCTAAGATGAGGACCTCCAGGAGGCCTCACTCCGATTAATATTCTCTGGTGTCTGAGGTTCTCTGTTAGTCCAGTGGTTTGGACTTGGAGCTCCCACCACAGAAGCTCGGGCCCGATCTCCGGCATGGGAACCAAGATCCCGCAGGCTTCGTGACATGGTTAAAAAAAAGAAAAACCGGAGCAGTACAATATCAAAGAATAAAAAACAAGATAAAATTAGCAACTTAAAAACTATATTAGGAAAAATAAAATTATAATTGAACAACTGCAACAAGGCAAAGAAAACCACAACAGAAAAAAGAAAAAAAAGGGGGGGGGGGCACAAGCCAAAAGGAGCGAACAGTAACAAAGTATAAAGAATAAAGTAAAATTAGAACCATCAAAAATTCCTTAGGGAAAATAAAAATATAAAATAATCAACAATAATGAATCAACAAGGTAAAACGGAACCCCAATCTAAAAAAAAACCCCTTGGCTATGGGGGCGGAGTTTAGGTGGGGGTGGAACTTAAGCAAGGGCGGGACCTAAGTGGGTGAGGGGGTGATGTTTGAGCGTTGGGCGGGGCCTAGGCTCAGGACCCACTAGCCAGAAAAGGTCCCAGGGGCGGGGCCTAGGCAGGGTGACTGTTCAAGCGTGGGGCAGGGCCTCTGCTTAGCACCTGCTCGTAAGGGGCGAGGCGGCATGTGCAACGGAGGGCCTCCAGACTGTGGAGTTCCTAGGGCCCTGCGTGAGGGTGTGTGTGTGGGATTTAGGCCCAGCTCGTTGGAAGGGGTCTCAGAGGGGATCTCTGAGGGTAGAGGTAGGTAGAGGTGGGGGGGCAGGGGCCGGGCTTGGGCTCTGTGCGGCAGGAGGGAGACTCCGAGGGCAGAGGATTAGGCCCAGGAGCCCAGCAGGCGTCCTGGTGCCCAAGTGGACAGGGAGAGCACGGGCCCTATTCCCTTCTGTTCCTTTGTGCCCCTCCCCCACCGTCTCCCCCGTAGCCACTGGACCCCTAACCAGGGTGGGTCCTGCTGCTGTAGGAACCCCTCCCTTCTCCTATACACACCTCAGGGGTGCCGGTCCCAGAGTTCCGGCCTTTACTTTTGCTCCCCCTTCCCTCCCTCCCACTCCCTCAGGACCCATGCAGCTGGACGGGCCCTTGGTGGGCAGAGCATCAGGCCCGGGATCTCAGCAGGCTCCCGCGGGCCCAAGTGGGCAGGGGAAACCTGGCCACGCTCCCTTTTGATCCTCTGCCCTCCCAGTGGTTCCCCAGTTTCCCTCTTCGGGTGTGGGATCCCTTCCCCTCCCCCAGCCGCCCCTCAGGGGCGCCAGTCCCATCCTGCCTCCACTTCTTCTCCCCCTTCACTCCCTCCACGCCCCCCCGTCCTACCCGGTCGCTGGAGGTTCCTCCCATCCCCTTAGGTGTCCGTGGTCCCCCACCGGTGCCTGGTAGGTGCCCTAGTGGTGAGGAGACGCGAATTCCGCATCCTCCTAGTACTCCATCTTGACTCTGCCCACCCTTCTCTTTTATATACTTTTCTGTGTTTTCTACAATAAACATATATTCCTTTTATATTAATAAAACAATGTGAAATCAGTTGTGCCCCCATAAACCCCCTTATCTCCCAGTCCTAGCTCTACCCACCTTACATACACAGCCAACCTAGGAAAGCAGAAAAATCAGTTACTTGATTCCCTATTGTAGTTATTAACTTATACAGAGATCCCTGGTTTGCTAATTCAGCTACAAATTTACATTTGCCCACAGGCATTAAAGTAAAAAAAAAAAGTAGGCCAATTCTAAAATAAATCATCTGGTAGGCAATTAAAAACTTGATAAAAATTGAAGGGAAGAGAGAATCAGAACACTACAGGTTAAATCCTATTATAACAAATTTCATATGATTGTTTCTATTCTCCCATGAAGGGATTCTGAGTTGGATTCGTGTTATATCAAACATTGATTAAAGCAACTGAAATATTTAAAATATATTGGACAATATATTTAAAATAATTGCAATAACAATTTTTATTTTGAAAGAAAAAACTGAAAGGGCGAAAAAGCTGCATAATCTCCATAACTGTGGATTATGGGATGATGAAAGCTCCAACATGTTTGAAATAACCAACTTGTGTATTCATCAAATGCCTTGTGTGTTTTGTCAAACCATAAAAACTAAAATCATTTCTGCTGCTCTCAGAAGTTAGATCTATCACACAAGACTGTTTCCACTATCTGAATGCAAATTTATAATCAATATCAACCATCCTATAATGCTAAAACAGAATAAATGTTCTTCAAGTGTCACAGAGGCTAACTACTGTATTCACTACTACTAGAATCGAGTGAATTTGTGATAGCCTAAAATGTATTTGTTCATTCAGTTAGCAGAATCATGTTTTGATGACGCCCTGGTTAGGATGTCTTTCTTTAGGACTCCAAAATCATTAAGGTTTATGTCTTCATAATCTAAGAGGCCTAAGTGAACAGGCTGGAGGGCCCCAGGAGCACTTAAAAGCTAGTTGGGAAGAAAAGTGCCTGCCTATATTGCTTTTGTAGAGCAACAGACCGTGAATCTCCTTTGTGAGCTCAGATAAGCTTGGACTTCAGACTCTCATAAACTCCCGCCAACCCAGACAACAATATCTGCTTCTGCGAGTTTCTAGCCTTGACCCCAACAGCCCATTCCATTGACCCTGTTCCTTTAGTGTGACTGTGTTTTAAAAAGGTTGTGCAGGAATGTTTCGTGCCCTACAGCCCAAAGCTCTTTTAACAACCATGTTTGGGAGCAGCAATACAGACTTTGCACCAAATAGTATCTGGAGGAAAAGAGGTGAGAAAAGGGAAGAGAGCCTCAGATTTGGAGGCATGACAGTGTGTACTTGGTAACGATGTACCATTTGCAAATAACAGCACACACATGATTCTAAGAATCCAAATTGAGAAAAATCTTGTAACCCACAAAGTCCAAAAGATGAAAAATCAAGTCAATCACAAAAATAACCAATGTATTTCTTCTACAATATTTTACTAAATCTCTACTCCATGTATTACTTTCTGTTTAATAAAAAAAGAAAAGAAAAATATTTTCTGGTTTTCCAATATAAAAAAAACAACTTCAAAGGAGCTTTCTAAGTACTGTAAGGTAATATTGTCACCCAGGCAATTTCAAAAGGCCTTTCAAACCACTCCCAGATAAGTAATCTGTTATCTGGCAACTCTTATGAGAAAACACCTTTAAAGAGTCCATAAACAATCATTATCTTTAAACAGCATCCTTAAAAACTAAACCCCCTGGATAACATAGATTTGTTTTTCAATTTTACCTCCCTCAGACTCTACTTCAGAAGTCCTTCTCAGCCTTTTTAATTAAAAAAAAAAAAAATCTTTAAATCAAAAGCTAACAACAAAACAGGTATTACAACAGATTCTGTAAAAACTCACCTACCAAAAATGGGTTTGAAATAATATCCATGAATTCGGAGAAAAGGCAAAGAGACAGTAAAAGTATACAAGCTTAACTGAGGAAAAATCTTTACATAATCATTTACTTTTCCATTTTAATTAAACTTGAATTCCAAACTATGCTGAGTTTATTAACAAGATAATTCTTTATAAGTCACTACGTAGCAGGTCCCATAAGAATTTTATGGTCTGTCAATATCACATGGTAGAGAGTAATCTAAGAATTTAGTGAGTCAATAAAATAAAAGGCAATCGCAACACACCCACACTGAGAACTCCTTTGCCGACTTGGAGCCTGGCTGGGGGCTGGGGGCAGGGTGTCAAGTTACTCTCAACAACACCAGTTAAGGCAAAAGCTTCAGCACTGAATATTCCATTTGCTGCTCAGTCTACCTCATCCCGCCCCTGGCCCTGAACCAACCAACAGTCAGCTCCATTATGTAGAGTACATATTTCGAGAGTTGAAGTTAGAAATGTTAAGAGCTAGAAAATATTCACAGATCACATAAATACTTATACATGTCAGATAACCAAAATAAATTTTGAGTCACCAAAATTTACTATTTGCTAGAATGCTCTGTTTACGCCAGTAAGCTCTGTTGACTACATGCTATTTACAAGGCAGCCTTCACTTCCAAGCTAAGATCTCTACCAAAACACAATGTAAGGATTCAAGACTTCCAATGTCCTGAAACAAATGTCCTATTTAGGTTCAACATAAATGAGTGACAGTGTGTGTACACATATGTGAAGACGTGGAGGAAGAAATTAAGAAGAAATTCCCCGGAATTCAACATGAGGGATTTGGAAATTCAAGAGGCAGTTCAATCTAGTATGAAGCATCGCATAAGTAAGAAGGTATCTGAAAACACATATCTTAAAACTCTCCACATTCTTGAATAAGATATAACTTTAAGATGGCAGAAATCAAACGATCTGAGAATTATAACCCAATTTTCGGCACTCTAAAGCTGGGTCACATTTTAATTTTTCTAGCAATATATTACTTTAATATTTACAAAAAGGGAAAGCTAACCAAGTAGCTTAACTCAAAATCCTGATCGTATACAGAGAAATATTTCTGCCAAAGAAGAAAATAGCCCTGCCTGGCTCTTTCTCCTCTGAAATTACACTGTTATTGACCTCTCCTCTTCTATAGAGGAGGTTTACCTGGAAGGCCAGAATGGCATTCACTGAATATGTGACTAATTCCCACTGCATTAGCGTTAATGCAAATCTGGCAACTGCTATAGCCATTTACACTAACACCCTCTTTTACACAACTGCTATTACTTGTGCTAAAAACTCATCTGTCACAGCTACATTTTTTTCTGAGTAATAATCCCTCTAGTAGAGTCACTGAAAGGCCATGGCAAAACAACCAAATGTAGAGGGCGTTGAGGGTTGAATAAGCCCATTGTCTGCTTTGGAACAAGAGGTCTGTATTCATGATGAAACCAGAGTAAAAACTAAAGCAGAACAAATACTTAAAATTCAGAAAGAAGTCAAAAAGTAGCTGAAAACCCACCCAAATTTTAAAACTACCATTTCTATGCTTGGTATCATTTTGTATGATTCCATTACAAAATAAAAATGTGGAGATGATATAAATTTATGAGGGCAGCTCTTTGATATAAGTAGTTGGGGTTTTTTTTTGCAATTTCTCCTGAATATTTACAACGTCTTTTGGGAAAGTAGAATATTCTTCCTATTTTAAAAACCTCTAAAGTGAATTGGAGGTTAATCAACTTATTAAGCACTCAATTTTATGCTTTGGCCAAAGATATAAATCATAGTAAAAGAACAATATTATTTTATACTTATATATCTCTGTACAGTTTATTAAGCAGCTTCACCTAAATTACCTTCCTTAATCCTTATAACAACACTGTGAAGTAGGAATGATTGGCCTATAATATAGACAAGAACCTTGGGACTCAGTGTAGAAGGTATTTGCCGTGTCTTCTGACCAGTCGGCACATTTTGAACACCCGTGATGCAGCTGGGTCGTTTTTCGCTTCTGGGGTCCCACTTTCCCAAGATAGAACCTAGGAAACTCAGCTCTCTCCAGCCAACTTTGCAGCTAGGGTGACTTCAGCACCACGAATTAGATTCAAGCTTGCAAAACTGGGATTCACATGTGAGCAACTGGATGAAGGGCGCTACATGCTGGTGTGGATTCGATTTGCTTTTACTGGTCAGGATGGCAACAGAGGTGTCCAGCTTAGGGGGCCAATGCTGGCTGCAAGGCTGAGTTCCCAGAGCAGCACTACTGCTGGCAGCGCTTGCAATAAAGCAGATTTCTTGGCAGCAGTGCAAACCACGGCATCCAGTGCTCAGGGGAGAAAATCAGGGGGCAAAGTATTCCTCTCTGGGCCAGTTCTCTGGCGTGGTTTTGGACATTGTTCTTGAAATTTTAGCTGTGTGCCTAGTTCTTCAGCCCTCCCATGGAGGCTCTCTCCCATGAACTTCTCAATATCCTTTCAGAAAGTTTCATTTCTGCTTAAAGTGCATTTTCTGTTGCTTGCCATGAGGGACCCTGACTCTTTAGTGAAGTTGGCACACAACAATCATTCTCTTTGGAAAGTCTTCTCTGGGCAAGCAATCTTTAAGCTGAGTCCAAAGGGATACATGACATTCAGCCAAGCAAAACTGTGGGGAAAGTGGAATGGCAACCTAGGCAGAGGGTCTAGAGGTGCAAAGGTCCTGTGGTAGAAAAGATGACCAATGAGTCATGAATGGGATGGGGAAGAACTTGATGAAATGAGGCAAATAGATGTGCAGAGGCCAGTGCACGGGGCATGGTAGGTTTTGCTCACCTGTGGCCCTACATACTAGAAAAAAAAATGTCCTTATGTAGCCAAAATAAAAGCAGGCATAAGCAACAAATATTCAAAGTTTTACCCTGAGAAGCTTCAGAGTAAGACTAATTAGTACCCCAGATACAGAATGGGCTTTCAGACATGCAAAGACAGTGATCATCTTCCCCACATATATTTTCTTTTCCACATTAAAACCATCCCAGCTTCTTCAACTGTCCAAGTAATATCTCAGCCATAATAATCTAGTGGTGAACACAATGGATTTTGACTGAAAAAACCTGGATTTGAGCCCTGATGCTAGACTTACTAGATGCACGATCTTAAGGAAATCACTCACATTATCTGGGAAGGTCGCCCACATCCATAAAATAACAGATGATTCTGCCGCCCTTCGTATCTCATAGAATTGTTTTAAGGTTCACATGAGCCAAGAGATGCAGGAGCTCCATACAACCCTAGGTATTGTTAGTAGGGAGTAACTGTAATGATGATACCAGTGGTCACTGTTGCTATAGTATGGTCTCCTAAAGGCTAAAGAGGAATGTCAATATGCTAAAGTTCTCAACATTCCTAATGTGTCCAGAACTGAATATACTATAATGTTTTAAAAGTAATTTGTCACAAGATAAAAAAATATTAACGATGGGAGGTGATGGATGTTAACTTATTATGCTGATCATTTTGCAAAATGTACATCTATCAAATCATTACGTTGTACACCTTAGACTTATACAATGTTACAGGTCAATTAAATCTCAGTTAAACTGGGAGAAAAGAACTCAGTGCTGATCAGCATCAGCATGATGCTCTATCCTTTCTAGAGCCTCCTTACTAAGTAGTAATTTTCAGTGAAAAGTCGCTCAGAGAGCAACATTGAAAATAAATGACCTGATAATAACAGTTGGGTATTAAGAGTTTTCTATGTGTCAGATAATGTGCTAAGTGCTAATAAAAATTTTTATATTAAAATTTTAAAGTAGTTTAACCAATGCAAGGTTACTTTGTGATGATTTATCTTTCTCATTCTAAACTATTTCAGGGTAAGTTGACATGATTTTTTGGGCTCTCATGGTTTTGACCTCAAATGAACTCACAATATAAAAGACATAAACACACTAGGATAACACATTATTATAAGAGGTAAACCATCATTTTCAAAAGGACGTCTTTGTCTTAGTCATCTATCTCTGGGATCTAGTGCCAGTGCCTAATACACATTAGTCAAGCAATAAATTTTTGATGACTGATTGAATACACATATGACGTACAAGCTGCCATATAAGAGCACAGAGTTTATGAAAATAAGTATTTTATTATAAAATAAAAATAAATCTTTTATACATATTAAATTAAAATAATATAAAGATATTATAAATATTTAAAATATTAATAGTGTAAGCTAACATTTATGAACACACTTACATGGTCCTAGACACTTTGCTTACTGCTTCACATGGATCAACTCAGGTAGTAACTAACAGCTGGAGAGTAGGGAGGGGAGGCCTGACAAGATGTCACAGGAGAAGTGATGAGTTTTTAAGGATGACGTGGCCATCACAATTAACACAAGGTCATGTTTATCTTCTTTGCCTGCATCTAGCCAAATTCTTCCCCAATTTGAGTTAAAGATTACTTGATAAATTACGAATTCTTAGAAATCAGTCTAGTTTGGCCACGTATGCAATCAAATCCATGATAACCATTTTAATTTTGAGTATATTTGAGTATAATTTTGAGTATATTTGACCACAGAACAGAATGGAGATGGTGGATTTTAAATATTTTTAAATTAAATTACTTCTTTGCCTTCTATATTTTCACTAATCAAGGAGCTCACACTGTAAAGCCCAACAACAACAACTCTGGGACTCACAAGCTTAAAAGGAAACATCAGAGATCTGAGTAGACATTTTTCTAAAGACATACAGATGGCCAGCCGGTCCATGAAAAGATGCTCAACATCACTAATCATCAGGAAACGCAAGCCAAAACCACGAGATGCCACCTTACACCTGTCCGATGGCTATTATCAAAAAGACAAGAAGTAACAAGTGTTGGTGAAGACGTGGAGCAAAAGGAACCCTTGTCCACTGTTTGTGGGAATGTAAATTGCTGCAGTCACTATGGAAAACAGTATGGACTTTCTTCAAAAAATTAAAAATAGAACGGCCTTGTGATCCAGCAATTCTACTTCTGAGTATTTATCTGAAGAAAATGAAAACACTAATTTGAAAAGATACATGCAACCCAATATTCATCAGAGCATTATTTTTTTTTTTTTTTTTTTTTTTTGCAGTCCACGGGCCTCTCACCGCTGTGGCCTCTCCCGTTGCGGAGCACAGGCTCCGGACGCACAGGCTCAGTGGCCATGGCTCACGGGCCCAGCCGCTCCGCGGCACGTGGGATCCTCCCGGACCGGGGCATGAACCCGCGTCCCCTGCATCGGCAGGCGGACTCTCAACCACTGCGCCACCAGGGAAGCCCCCATCAGAGCATTATTGATAATAGCCAAGATATGGAAACAAGTGGCCACTGGTGAATGAATGGATAAAGAAAATGTGGTATATATACAATGGAATATTATTCAGCCATTAAAAAAAGAAATCTTGCCATTTGAGATAGCATGGATGGACATTTATGCTAAGTGAAATAAGTCAGAGAAAGACAAATACCATATGATCTCACTTATATGTGAAACCTTTAAAAAAAGAAAAAGAAAACAAACTCACAGACATAGAGAACAGACCGGTGGTTGGGAATGGGTGGGTGAGGAGAATGCGTGAAGGGAGTTACATGTCAATCGTACCTCAATAAAAAAAGAAGGAAATTTCACAGACTTGCCCAAGCCATTCCTGCAACATATGAAAATCCATCATATTCAGAAAAAAATATTAATAACTTACATGACATTCCACAGCCCACCTCAGAAGGACATTCCAATGTTTAACAACTCTCCCAATCAGACTGTGAGGAAAGCAATTTTGACCCGCAGTCAAAGACGTGGGCATAAGTTTCCAGATAGCAAAATCATCTGTAAGTTAAAAGAGAACATTCAGCCAATGCTTAAACATGGAAGTTGATGAGAGTATTAAGAAATGACAGCAAGCCTAAGACAATGTCTGGAAGAGAAGCCGTTCCAAGAACTGTCTAATCCTATAAACTGATGCCAAACTATTCAAGTTTATTCAGAACCGAATCTGATCATGCCCTGATCTTCCCTTACATATTATTTAAGATTAGTTGAGCATGTAAATGAGTCTTGAGCATAATATCCTAGGGTGAACAAGACTGGAAAGAATCAGAATTGGTCCAGCAGAGAAGGAAAAGTAGGGAAAGGCAATCCGTGGGGAGTCTTTGATCCTCAAGGTGAGGGCACCAGAAGGTGATTAAGGTTTGTGGCCTTAAGAAATCAGCTGGAAGTACTTTCCATTTAGATTCTTCCTTGGAAGGGTGCCCAATCATGATGAAGGCAAGGAGGTGCTGCAAGTGTGAGCAGAACTTTTATATAAGCATTGTTTTCTTTCTCCATTCTAATCTGCTATCTTCCTATTTCTGCATCTGGATATCATGCCTTTGAACAATGAAAAACCTAGCGATACAGTCTTGACTCATAATTAACTTGTTAATGAGGATATCCCTGTATTATATTTTGCCTAACTTGCACAAAACTTGTCATTCACCACTTTGCAATCTTTTTCATTTGTTTTCTTCCCTGTTTATTCTTTCACGGTTCCTTGTATATTGTGTTTAGGTGAATGTATGTGTGTATCAAATGTGTAGATACATGCAATCTAAACTAAATCTTATTCTAGTGATTTAAATTTAAGTAAGCGCAATATTAAGTACCAGATCTGCAGACTACTGAACTGAAATATTTTTACTATTTCAGTGTCCAGATTTTCACAATTACAATTGTTTTCAAACTTTAAATATCCTTAATTTTCCAAGATTTTCCCAAGTCATCATTTCTTACTGTCAATATAGTTTTGAGATTCATAAAAAGATCTATCTGTAAGTCAGTCTCCTCTATCTGCAAATCAACATCATCCATAGGACATTTATTTCTAAAAATAACCTCAGTTAATATTTATTTTATTCATCAGTTTAGGTAGTTGAGCTAAAGTATAATACTCAGAACCCAAAGTCTGCAATCTGCAGAGGACCAATTTTGTCTCCGTACAATTGCTTCCTGCCAGTGGACTGCGGGGGGGACAGCCTTGGGAATTTAAATGACCGAGTTACCCAGGGAAAGCAAGCTTACTTTTAGTAAGGGCGGGGGAGGGGAACGTCGACTTAATTTATTTTACTGCCTGCGAATCTACGTTGGAAAGGAGAAGCAAGAGTTGATTAATTAGCTTAGCAAATTCAGTAAGTTGTTTATTCAGTTGGGTGAATTAATGTTTCCCCGAATTTACTTTAGCTTTATTTTTTGCTTTCAAATATATCCACTAGGTAAGATGTTAAAAGCCAAAAACCCTTCTATCCTCCAGCTCTTGCAAATATCTTTTCACATGTTAATTTGATCTTTTTGTGATTGGAGGCAGACAGGTTTCACAGTTTCACCCCCTCCTCTTCTATCCCGCCAACCCCAGCATATGGATAATACACGTATAGATGACAGAAAATTATAGATAATAGAAAATTGACTACACTGCTCTAACCTATTTTTTAGGCTTCTCAGTTTTTAGCATTTCTCTTTTCCTGCTGACTTTAGTTTTAAATTTTATTTCCACCCAATATTAAAACCTAAAGGGAAATAAAGGACAGCATATGTTAAGATTATCAGAAAAGAATTATGACAGCTTTATTAAAAAAACAGTCGTTAAATGTCTCAAATTTTTGCTAGTTTTTCCTTCTTCCTTCTCTTAATGACCCGTCTTTCTTAGGAAGTTCCTTTCATCTGACTTGCTCCACAAAATTATTCCTGATTCATTCGTTACTGAGATTTAGGGGAGTACAGCTGTTCAAACAAAGTGCTGGCCTATGAAAGCCTGGGAAAATTGGGGAAGATAATCAAATTAAAATTCCAGCTATACATTCTTTTAACAGAGCGCAATTTTGATTTTTTATATTTCAAACGTATTAAAAAGGGCAAGCTCTGTAGCATCGTAGACTACATTTTTCCATTTAATGACCGGAATGACATGTTCAGAAAAAAAAAACCTATTTATTCAGCAACACATCCAATGTGCTTTTCTAGAAGAGATTTCTTTTTTAATTAAAATAAATTGAAGATCCAAGAAAATAGGGGCTTGAGATCCTCGCAGTTGGGGCCCACTGGAAAATTTCTGGCTCAAAATGCCAGGCATTAAAAAAAAAAAAAAATGCCAGGCATAAAATACAAGTGTTGGTGACCTGTACACAAGAGTGTTGGGGGTGTTCTGATAAACACCACTGATTTTCAACCAAAGGTGGAACTGGAAGAGCTTTTAATCCAGAGGCTGCAAAATCACCTTCTCCGAGGAAGTTTACATCTCTCTAGTTCTGTGAAAATGAAAACGATTATAGGATCACAATCTCCTTCGAACTCACGAGGCATATGTTCCTGGCCTTGAAGTTGAAACGCTGAGAGAGAAAAATCAAAATGGGAGTGCTTTCACGCTTCTGAATTTATTCCTCTCCTTTCTCATGCATCTGTACATTGACGGAGCTAGCAGAGAATGTAAAGGTTTCCTAGATCAATTTAATACTTTTTGAATTACACTGTAAAGAATGCCCACCCCCATGTATAAGTATTATGTTTCCTAGATCAAGAAAGAGCATCCTCTTCTTTCTAGCTGCCCAAGAACCCCACCTCCAGTCAGTCACCAAGTCCCATTTAAAATCTACCTCCTAAATATCTTCGGACTCCAGCTATGTTTCTGCATTCCTACAGCCTCTCACCCAGTTAGGGCTACTGTTATCTCCCAACCAGACTGCGGCAGAAACCTCCTAACTGGTCTGCCTTCAACTTTGCCTTACTCCATCCGTTCTTCACACCAGCTAAACCGATCTTTCTAGGAAGCAAATCTCCAATTGCCATTAGGATAAATTCCAGACACCTGAACATAGTTCAAATCACGATCGGGCTCTGAGCAATGCTTCAGTCCAATTTCTCTGCTTCCTGTCACACTCCACAGTACAGCCAGGCTAAGTGCTTTTCATTCTCCCCAAACTCACACACACACACACACACACACACACTCTCACCCTGGGCTTTGGTGCATACTCCTACCAATGCCTGCAGCATCCCCGCTGTGCCATCTTCCCTCTCCCTCTTAAAATTTAACCTATAAGGGCTTCCCTGGTGGCGCAGTGGTTGAGAGTCCGCCTGCCGATGCAGGGGACACGGGTTCGTGCCCCGGTCCGAGAAGATCCCACATGCCGCGGAGTGGCTGGGCCCGTGGGCCATGGCTGCTGGGCCTGCGCGTCCAGAGCCTGTACTCCACAACAAGAGAGGTCACAACAGTGAGAAGCCCGCATACCACCAAAAAAAAAAAAAAAAAAAATTTAACCTATAAGAGTAGCACTTAGTAGGTGCTCAATAAATACTTGCTATTGGATAAAGGAATGAACAGGGTGACAATGCTACTAGGTATATGACACAGTGGAGTTTTTCGGGTTTTTTTAATTAAAATTACTTGTTAGACTCTGAATAGGGGGCCAGAACATGGAAATCCAGTTATGCAGGTTATACAAGTGTTGGATCTAACGTAGTTTCCTCACCCCACCAAGTGCAAGACAACTTAGATTCAGTACTTGATTGTTCTCTGTGGCTCCTATTTTATTTATACCACTGGCCACTACTCTTTGATGTCAGCCCCATAGAAAGTCAGTTTACAAAGGACAGCACTGATTACACCATTAGCCTAACTCAGATCCCAAGTCAAAATGCTAAAATGAAAAACAAAGTTCACCCTTATTTCTCTTAATTCTAAGCAAACAAACTTATATTCAAGAGTATCTCCCCACTTTCTAAAATGATTCTTCGGTAATTTGGCAGTCAGCCTGCCCTACTCTGCATTTTGTTTAAGATCCCCTGATAATTTGTTGCAGTGTGATGAAATAGTTCCTCTGGCCAATTACAGCCTCTGTTTACTATTTACCCCAGGCAAGAACTGAGATCTGGGTGTGGATGTTTACTCTAAAAAACCTGGTAGTCAGAACTGGCTTCCCCCCATTCAAAAGCACCAGTGCCTACAAGAGAAAATCCAAACTACTCTGTGTGGGAAAGGAGGTGGGTTTAAAAACACTTCTGCAGCATCTACATACCCCCTTTCCATCTCATCCCAGCCATGCCTGGCCCTCGCACCCTCTGCACCAGGTATACACCCAGAGATCTCCAAACCTTCCTCTGTGCTTTGCACTGGCTCTTTTCTCTGCTTGGAATGTCGCCGTTCCAGTCTCATTCCTCACTCTGTCCTGTACCTGGCACATTCTTCCCACCCACAAGCAGAATCAGTTAGTCCGCTCTTTGTGCTTCCTTTCCTTACCTCTCTCAAGCCACTTGACACATTAGATATTGCAGTCACTACTCGTGTATCTGTCTCCCCTACCAAGTTGAGAGCTGATTATAAGCAGATGCCACATCTTACTCATGTTGAGATCCTTGGTGGAGAAAATAATACCTAGCACATGGTAGTCAATGAATGGTAATTTAATGAATGAACCTGCTTCATCCCTGTCCACAACTGAGACTAATCACAAAATTATCAGAATCTGACTGCAATTCCATCCATCATGATTCTGTACATCATAAACAGCAACGGAAAGCCAAACATGCAAGGACTACATTTTACTTGCTATGCAGACTTTTGGGTAACTTACAAGACTAATCGTCATAATGACAAGCAAATAGCTCCACCTCTGTCCACATAACTTTGAATTGTTGTTCCAACTGGATACACAGTTGGAGACAATTCAAAAGAGAATGTTTAGAGATTTTAAGTGACACGAACAGGCCTTTTTACTATTTGTTCAGCAACTATTTGCTGAACACCAGCAATATGCTCGGCTTGCTTTACTAGTAGAAGGACTACCAAGTGATGTTAGAAAAGATCCCTGACCTTAATGTAAGGGCTTTTCAGTCTGGCAAATGAACTAAGGCAACTATAAGGCATTACCTATAGATGTTATGTAAACGGTATAAACAGGGGATTATTGGCATTTACAGGAGGAGGAAGACAAGTTTTTTGTTTTATGGGCTTTTACTGTATATGGCTGGTAGGATGGTAAATGTGGTCTAAGATTTTGGCTCCTTTTAGGTTAAAGTTTGCACAGTTTGTTTAGTTGCAGCTCTCACCATAGCAATTCAGGAGCTGGAGAGTAAAGGCGCTTCTACCATGAGGAGAAAGGAGAACAGGGACGCCTCTAACTCTTCTAGGTTTTTCTCCCATCCTAGGTGGTTTATCATTGAGATGCCTTGAGAGAAAAGCATTAAATCCAATAAGCTTCAAGATGAAACTCTGACCCAAATCTCATCTCCTCCCAGAAGATACCTAATGAGGACTGGCCTCTTCCACTCCCAGAGCTAATTCCTCAGTCACATATAGGAGGTCCCTGAACATATATCACAGGGCCATGTCCTTGCCTTCAAGGATTTCCATCCTTCATTCTCAAGGTCTAATGTGGCTGTAAACATTTACTTTTATTTGTCTTTATTGTATTTGTTATTGGAAATCCCCATGTTGAGTGTATGTTCCAAGTTTTTTTAAAAAAGAAAAAACTAAATCACTAATTATGCTTTCTAATATTTCTCTAGTTTCATTTCTCACCATCCGGCATCCCCAGGATACACACTCTCAAAGTCACGTTTTTTTTCTAGCACACTCTGTAAGTGTGGCTTATAGTGCATTCGCTTGAAACCTAGAAATCTCCAAATCACCTACTGTCTCATACAACCGCAAAAGTCCACCTTTCCCTGGGGACCGCACAAGTAGCCAGTGCCCAAAGCCAAGTATATTCAAACTGACTTTCGATATTTCAGAACAAAGGATTCATAACCAAGTGTTCAGGGATGAATCCACCATTTGAAATTGCATGAGAAAATCTTATGTGTATGTGTATCTATGGATTTTTTCTCGGGGCTAGGTTCCACTGCTTTTAAGAAATTCTCATAGGGACCTCACACACACACACACACACACGCACACACACACACAGACTCCAAAATACGTGATATCCTGCTGGTTTGGTAAAGAACACACTTTTGTATACAAATACAACACAATTTCCATTTGTCTAATGAAAAGTGTCAACATCTTTTCCCATGCCTTTGCAGATGAAATATGATTAAAATATCCATGTTAGCAAGCGAGTGCCAGAACACGAAAATCCTAGGATGAGAGGCAGCAAAGAAAAAGAACAAAAGCCCCCAAATTATTTATGCCTGAAAAACTTGAATCATGAAAAACATAAGCAAAAAAGAAAGTAGGTCATTGTGACTTGACATTCAGAAATAAGCAGCAGCATTCTATCCCTACTGCCCTGTAAATCACCCTCCAGTCCTGAATTTCATCACCACCCTGCGAAAGGTAATTGAACCTCCTCAGCATTTCCAAACACCACATCACAGCTACAGAACAACAGAATTGTGTCTGCCAGCTCATCTTCTAAAACACTGGGGGACTTCCCTGGTGGCGTAGTGGTTAAGAATCCACCTGCCAATGCAGGGGACATGGGTTCGAGCCCTGGTCCAGGAAGATCCCACATGCTGCGGAGCAACTAAGCCCGTGTGCCACAGCTACTGAGCTTGCGCTCTAGAGCCTGAGAGCCACAACTACTGAGCCCACGTGCCACAACTACTGAAGCCCATGCGCCTAGAGCCCGGTGCTCCGCGACAAGAGAAGCCACCAAAATGAGAAGCCCGCACACCGCAATGAAGAGAAAGCCTGTGCGCAGCAACGAAGACCCAACGCAGCCATAAATAAATAAATAAATTTATTTATTTAAAAAAAAAAATTGGGAAACAACAGTAAGAACAAACTACCTACATTTTATTCCAAAAATTAACAATAAAGTGGTAAGAGGTTCTATGAAAAGTGTTTGTTTATTTAATGTATAAGGCTAAAATAGGTCTTGACATACAACATCGTTTATATGGCATAGAGTACCTCAAAATAGTAATATGTATGTGAAGGACCCATCTTGAATCTGTCCTGAATTTTGATCTGACATAACCAGTGGAGATTTATATGCTTTCATTGTTATAGTTCTCTGACATCCTTTTCTGAATGAATCCAGATGGAAGTGTCTCTCTTCTGGTGCTCTGTTACTTGCTGCTGCAGTTTCCATCTGTTGTGCTAAGATCCATCCCTTATTTTAGTCTGGACACTGAGTAACCTTCATTTCTTCACACTTCCTGGTCCCTTCTTAACAGCTCCATGTAGGAATCACTGGCTTTGCTTCCAACTTATCCAACATTTCTTTCCAATTATTTATGTTGGTGACACACTCTTACCAACTGTCCAGGGTCACTACTCAGAGGCACTTGATTTGAAAAAGCATTCAGTTTCCCATCCAACATTTTGGTAGCTCTACAGCTCCCCACTTCAGCTCTGCCATGTTAGCGCATTGTGGAATGGAACTAAGTTCTTACATTTTATCTAAGATTGTCTTTAACACCCACAGGCTTGAGTTGGGTCAGCGTCAGTTCTCAAGTCTAAAGAACATTAACATCAACAACAATGCTGAAAAAGTGAGCACTGATATCACAAAAAGGACACAATCCCAGATCTGCCATTTATTCTCAGTGTGACATTTGAGCAAGTCTCCTAACCTCTCTGAGCTTCACTTTCCTAGTCCGTAAAATAGGGAGAATACCACGTTCTTCACAAGGTTGTAAGGATTCATTATGATGATGTATATGAGGCTTAGCAAAGACACTGCTGCCCCAAAGCCACTGCTGGCAAGTGTCAGGTATTTATTTATTCTGAGAGCAAAGTCTTAATTATCTGTTTATAAGATTGAACATTAGCATGAAATTTTCATCTATTTTTTTATTAGGAGAATGGAAGTAATTTACATATTAAGAGCAAGTAAGCATTCCTCTGCAAAAATTCAAAGGCATATTGTGACAAGTCTCTGGTCTGCAGAAACATTGAACTCTTCTGGCTGATTCCTTCTCCTAATTCTGGTTTTGCTTCCCTCTCTCAGTATAAATGAAAATAGCACATGGGAGGATGTTCTGTAATCGCTACCTAGCAAGGCAACAGCAACTAATAATGACCCTAGAGGAAGTCTGAGGGCGAACCAGCCGCTACTCCTAACCTCTTGACAAGACTGATTAAAGATTTAAATTGTGGCACCCGTGGAAGAAACACACATGTGGTTTTAAAATATCTGAATTCCATTGCGCTGCTCTTTGTAAAATCCATACAGACCAAGGAAGCTGACACACTCAGTAGAACACATGGGTCTCCATTGTATCCCAGACCCCTCCAGGTATTTTAAGCACTAGAATCAAAGTACATAAATAGGGCTTCCCTGGTGGCGCAGTGGTTGAGAGTCTGCCTGCCAATGCAGAGGACACGGGTTCGTGCCCCGGTCTGGGAATGATCCCACGTGCCGCGGAGCGGCTGGGCCCGTGAGCCTACGCATCCGGAGCTTGTGCTCTGCAACGGGAGAGACCACAACAGTGAAAGGCCCGCGTACCAAAAAAAGAAAACACAAATAAAAACAAACAAAAGCCCACTATCTGCTCGTGCTCCATCTCACCAGGAAAAAAACAAAATATATGCGTTTTTTAAATAAGTCTGTTGTTGTAGGATGAATGTGGACTTTTTTAGCCCATTCAGCAGGATTTTTCACTGAGCTGCAATGCAATAGATTTATTTTGTCATCGTCCAACACAAACAATTGAAGAAACTCAGCCTAGTGCAGAAATCCCCAGGAGAAACAATCTGCAATTTAAGTAGTGAATAATGGAAGCCATTTAAATACAATCCCGGGCGTTTTTTAAAGTAATATTTGAATAGACATCTGCTGCATGTACTAAGTGTTTAGGCAAAGCATAATAATCCCTGATCTGATGAGCATGCCCAAGGTTATGAACAAGACTGTCTGCTGTTAGGGCAAGACCCATAATTTAAAACAAAACTCCAGAAATTTACCTTCTTGACACCTACCCCATCACTACCAAAAACAAGAGATTGATAGATCAGGAAGGAAGGAAGGAAGGCAGGAAAGGAGGGGCAGAGGGAGGGAGGGAGGGAAGCGAGGAAGGGAGGGAGAGAAGGAAAGAAAATACTAGTCACAGTCTTTTGAAGTGCGGTATAGTGGAAACAGAAAGGATTTAAGGGCAATGGCATTAAGCTGGAATTCTGACTCCTTCACTACTTCTCTATGACCACTTCAACTTCTTCATTTATAAAATGGGAATATTAATGTCTACCTCACATGTGTTTTGAATATTAAGTGAGAATATTTATAATAAAGCACCATATAAATGTTCATTGAAGACGGTGAAATGTTGAAGAAATGGAGAATACAAACCTAATTAGTCATATGTCACTACTGCAACTTCAACCATAAGAATTTTACTATTTCAGCTTTATGGATGTATTTGTATAGACAATACATTTTACCATTACCAGAACTTCAGTTTTGCAAGATGAAAAGAGATCTGGAGATGGATGGTGGTGACGGTTGCACAATGATGTAAATGTACTTAATGCCACTGAACTGTATACTTAAAAACAGCCATGATGGTAAATTTTGTTATGTGTATTTTACCACAATTTTAAAAAATTAACTTAAAATATTTACCATGATATAAAACATCAACAAAACAAAAAGACAGCCTACTGAATGGAAGGAAAATGTTTGCAAATGATATGACCAATAAGGGGTTAATTTCCAAAATATTTAAACAGCTCATACAACTCAATATCAAAAAAACAAACAGCCCAATTAACAAATGGGCAGAGGACCTGAATAGACATTTTTCCAAACAAGATATACCAGATAGCCAACAGGCACATGAAACAACGCTCAACACCACTAATCATCAGAGAAATACAAATCAAAACCACAAGGAGATATTACTTCACACCTGTCAGAAGGGCTATCATCAAAAAGTCTACAAATAACGAGTGTTGGAGAGGATGTAGAGAAAAGGGACCCCTTGTGCACTGTTGGTGGGAATGTAAATTGGTGCTGCCACTATGGAAAACAGTACGGAGGTTCCTCAAAAAATTAAAAATAGAATTACCATGTGACCCAGCAATTCTACTCTTTGGTATATTTCTGAAGAAAACAAGAAGATACATGTACCCCAATGTTCACAGCAGCATTATTTACAGTAGCCAAGATATGGAAGAAACCTAAATGTTCACCAAAAGATTAATGGATAAAGAAGATGTGAGATTACACACACACACACACACACACACACACACACACACACACACACAATGGAATATTATTCAGCCATAAAAAAGGATGAAATTTTGCCATTTGCAACAACATGGGTGGACCTGGAGGGTATTATGCTTAGTGAAATAAATCAGAGAGAAAGATAAATACTGTATGTTATCACTTATATGTAGAATCTAAAAATTAAAACAAACAAAAGAATATAACAAAACAGAAACAGACTCACAGATACAGAGAACAAACTAGTGGGGAGAGGGAAGGGGTGAGGGGCAAATTAGGGGTAAGGGATTAAGAGATACAAACTACTATGTATAAAATAAGTAAGCTCTACGGATATAGTGGCTAGCACAGGGAATATAGTGAATATTTTATAGTAACTTTAAATGGAGTATAATCTATAAAATTATTGAATCACTATGTTGAACACCTGAAACTAATATAAAATTGTAAACCAACTACACACACACACACACACACACACACACACACATATAATTGCTGTGACATAATCCCCTGGTAGCAGAAAAGAAACCTTCTTCCATTAATCTCTAACTTGGTCAACTGAAGAAGCCAAAAACAGGGATAAGGACACTAGATATAATATATAGTATTGTTGCAAAGTCATTTGCAACAATCATGTACATGTCATGTTGCAAAGTCATGTACAAATTCTAGGACTTTAGCCAAAGTTTCAGAAAGGACTTCTTTTGAACCTTTTGTTAATTGCACACAGAACAAATTTCAAAATAAAGGTACCCGTGCATTGGTTGGCAGGCCCTCAAGCGCCTATGCTTTGCACACTTCAAGGGACAGAAATGACATTTGTACTTATGAGTACAAATACTTGGAATTATTCAACAGTTTACATTCAACAATGTTCAACAGACTCCCAGCATATGTAGCAACAAATGTATTAAAAATAAGAACCCACAAAAGAAGAAGAAGGATCCACATTATAGTTGATCATAAAGAGGGTGGATGTTGCCATTCTCAGTGCTCAGTGATGAGCTATATGAATCCATGTATGATTACAAGTCCAGACACAGAAATAACTACAGGTAGTAGAAGGTCAGGCATCATTTCTAGTGAAAGGAATCCCCAGGAGTCCCACCTCTGCTACCACCAGCTGGGCTACCCTGTGGAAATCACCAAGGCTTGCTAGGCCTCAGTCTTCGAATTTATGAGACCACTGGGCAGGACTGGATGATAAAAAAGTTCCCTTTTGGCTCTCTGCAACTCTGCTCTATTGTAAGCTTTGTTGGGGAAGTATAATAACACAATATATTAACCCACCTGTTTTGGTTTTTTTTAAGACATTTTAAAAAATATTTATTTATTTATTTATTTTTGTCTGCATTGGGTCTTTGTTGCTCCGCGCTAGCTTTCTAGCTGCGGTGAGCAGGGGTTACTCTTCGTTGTGGTGCGTGGTCGTCTCATTGTGGTGGTTTCTCTTGTTACAGAGCATGGGCTCTAGGCACGCAGACTTTGGTAGCTGTGGCTTGCAGGTTCTAGAGCACAGGCTCAGTAGTTGTGAGGCATGGGCTTAGTTGCTCTGCAGCATGTGGGATCTTCCCCGACCAAGGCTCAAACCCATGACCCCTGCATTGGCAGGAGGATTCTTAACCACTGCGCCACCAGGGAAGTCCTACCCATCTGTTTTGACTGAATGTTTGTAACCTCTCAAAATTCATATATTAAAACCTAATCCCTAACGTGATGGTATTTGGAAGTGGGGCCTTTGGGAGGTGATCAGGCCACGAGGGTGGAGCCCTCATGAATGGGATTAGCGCTCTTATATAAGAGACACTAGAGACCTCCCTTGTCCCTTCCACCATGTGAAGACATCTCAAGAAGGCGGCTGTCTATGAACCAGGAAGCAGGCTCTCACCAGACACCAAATCTGCTGCCACCTTGATCTTGGACTTGCCAGTCTCCTGAACTATGAGAAATAAGTCTGTTATTTAAGCCTCCTAGTCTATGGTATTTTTTTATAGCAGCCTGAGACACCCTCCCCTGTGTAGTACAACATACATCTACGAGGAAAAATAAATAATATGACAAAACAACTAAACATGCAAGGATGCCAGGGAGCCAGCAAAGAAGAATCTAAATGATCAAGGCTGGGCACCAATAGCTCAAATACCAGGAAAAAGCACCCTGCAGTATCTCGATGGGGGAGAGGGGATGGGGGGACCAGTCTCAAAGCTATAACCATAAGTTAGTTCAGTGTGGTACTGAGGCAAAACAGGAAAGTGAACTAATTAAACAAATTAGAGAGCTTAAAGACAGACCCATATACAGTTGACCCTTGAAAACAAGGAGGTTACGGGTGCCGACCCCCAAGCAGCGAAAAATCTATGTATAACTTTACAGTTGGCCCTCCAAGTCCATAGTTCCGCTTCTGTGGATGCAGTCAACCAAGAATCATGTGTAATGTAGTACATATTTACGGAAAATAATCTGCATATAAGTGGACCTGTGCAGTTCAAACCTGTGTTGTTCAAGGGCCAACTGCATATAGGAAAACTTAATATATGATTAAAAATAGCCCCATAAGTCAAACAGAAAAAGATGGAGTATTTAGAAGATGGTGTAGAGAAAACTGACTAATTTTATTGAAGAAATAAAACTAAATTCCTACCTTCAGGTAATCTAAAGATAGGTAGATTAAAGATTTAAATACAAAAAATAAAGCTCTAAAGTCAATAGAAGAAAATACAGGACAACACTCATGATACCTAGGAGTGGGAAAGCGCTTCTTAAACAAAAAGTAAGTTTACCAAAAAAAGCACACTGAAATAAAGATATACAGCACAGGCCCAACTGTCAAAACTTTAAGGCAACACAGGCTAAGCCTCTGGCTACAGCACAAGGCCCAGCCCTGGTCCCACGATCAGTGCTATCTCGGAAGTCAGTGGAAACCTCACCAGCCACAGGAAATCCGGTCAGAACTGCCACTTAGGGCTGAAAACTCTGCAAACTGTCTCCTCTTTTGGAACATGGATTACAGTGGTACAAATTCAAAGAAATCGGGTGAGTGGAGACTGTCATTTCATGAAGATCGGTATTACAAAATGATTTATCATGAAACAACTTTTCCTTTTTGTTTTATAAATCTATTTATTTTATTTATTTATTTTTGTTTGTGTTGGGTCTTCGTTGCTGCGCGCAGGCTTTCTCTAGTTGCAGCGAGCGGGGGCTACTCTTCATGGAGGTGCACGGGCTTCTCATTGCGGTGGCTTCTCTTGTTGCAGAGCACGGGCTCCAGGCGCGCGGGCTTCCGTACTTGTGGCACACGGGCTCAGTAGCTGTGGCTCGCGGGCTCTAGAGTGCAGGCTCAGTAGTTGTGGCGCACAACAGGCTTAGTTGCTCCGCGGCATGTGGGATCTTCTCGGACCAGGGCTCAAACCCGTGTCCCCTGCATTGGCAGGCGGATTCTTAACCACTGTGCCACCAGGGAAGCCCTGAAACAACTTTTCTTTATATACTCTGTGTTTTAAACCTTTATATACTCTGTGTTTTAAACTAAGGTGCTAATAATGCTGTAAAATAGTTATTTTAATCCAGTTCAAAACGGGACTTTTCATAAATACTAAAGAGAACTATCAGATCCTTGACAATAAAAACAATTCACTGAGACACTTAAAAGTTCATGTTAAACTGAATGATCCTTTAATCTTAAACTCTATTGGGTACTTCATAATTTTATATTTCGTTTATGTGAAATTTCAAGCTCTACAAGTCAGTAGGAAAGACATTATTTTAAATTGCTTAGAACTCCCTATCAATGTCTAAATGATCCCAAGTTGCAATTTTGTGAAATCATTTTTTGAAAAAAAAAAAAAAAAAAAAAAATTTCAAGTGAAATGACAGAATGGTAAAGTCTGAGACTTTTCACTCCTAGCTTCCTATAAAATGAAAAAATACCAATAGAGGGAGAAATCTTATCACGGGGAACAAAGACAGGAAGCAGGCATGATCATAATCTGGAAACATTTTCCACCCTTGCACTGATTGTGGTGAGATTCAGAAACACCGTTTTGCAATCTACCTCCTGAGTTACAATGTGAGGGATGGAAGTGAGAGGGCTCCACTAACCTTAACTGATGGCACCTGAGCGAGAAACTACATTATCCTGAAAAAATGGACAACCTGCCAGGGCAGTGACCCAGATTCACATCTCTCGGGTTTCCTTTTTCCACACCTAATAACAGTATTAGAAATCTCCAGCAGATTGTCTTCAAAGCCCCAGAAACCACCTCTTACAAAGACAGCCACACAAGATAGAAAAACAGTGGTCCTCAATTTTCAAAGCTGCAATCCCACTGCAAATGACTTTATCCCACTCCTACACCTAACCCTAAACCTGCACTGGAGTGAACACCATGCATTACTTGGAAGAGTGAATGAGTCCCACGCACAAAAAGAGAAACAACATTCAGTAAACTCATTGCCGGACATCATAAGCTGGGCTCATTACAATGCAAAGTAAGCTGCCCTTCAATTTCAGCAAAGAAAGAGGGACTTTGCCAGAGTCCATGGGGACCGTGAGGGAATTGAGGAATCCAACATCAAGCCCGTTAGATACCCGAGTTCCAAGTATAACAGGAGATGAGATGTCTGGCACTACATGTGATGGGAGAAAAGAAAACTTTTGCTACCATCATCTCCCTACTGGGCTCTAAGTCCTAGGGCAGGTGCCTGAGGTAAGTTTGCATCTTGCAAAGACTGCAGGGAAAAGGAGGTACATATGGTTATAAGAATTCAGATCTAGTTAAGTTTTGGCTTTAAGACCCCCCAAATCCTACCCCTTTGTAGAAGACTATCTCTTTGTCCTAGAAAAACCAGCCAAATAGGTAGTTTAATTAGGCAAAGACCTCTTATGAAATGAAGATCTTTACAAGACTAGGCAGAATTGCATCTCTGCAGACTGTTTCTTGTCCTAAAGGAATGTTTCTTGTCCAAGAATGGATTTGGACCATATTGTTCCTACAAACTATTCCATGGAGACATCTGCACTTGAGTAGTTGTTTGTAGAAGATCAGAAGCTGTCTGGACACAGATGTCTGGAGAGAAGATATGAAAGCCCCATCTTTATGTGCTGATGGAGGAAGGACTACAAGTGAAGCCCCATCTAGAGGAAACCGTGGATGTCCTACCTAATTAATCCAGACTGAAGTGGTTCTTAATCTTTTGGGGAGATGCCAGATCATTTTAACAATCTGATGAAGGCTGTGAATCTGCTCCCCAGAAAAAAGCATACGCTCACAAAATTTTGCACTCAGCTTCATGGTGTTCATGGATCGCTCAAACCCTGTTTCCATAAAGCTAAAAACTTACGGACCACTAGATTACATGGTGGTCTGGCTAGAGCTTTAGGTTAAGGTAATAACGCTCTGGATAAGCTGTGATGTTTCCTTTGATGGAACTGAGTATTTTTTCCATCAGTCATGCTGGGAAGAAGTAGATCCTAAATAGGGAAATAAAGAGGAAAGGCCTTAGGCTAAGAAAGAAACTCCCTTTTCTTCTCTAATTCCAGTGAGACTCTGGCCTGGACTCTCAGGAGTGGAGATTCACTTACAGGTGCCCGAGAACGGGGAGAAAGCCCAACTTCCGCCCCCATGGAAAGCAGCCAGAGACTGGAGACAAATCAACCCTAAAATAAAATCTTATGCATGACCTAGACCTATGGATCTCCATAATAATCATATCTCACAGCTAATTATAAGTTATTCTCTGTGCTATAATTCTCCATTAGCCTAAACTTTGATTAAGTCATGTTCAGTGTTACAGCCTCAATTTAGAAGTCTTTGAGGAACTATGGCTGGGGGGGTGGGGGTGGTCTAAGTCCAAGCTTGGACTAGAGTGATAAAGGGAAGGGCATGCCCTTTTTGAACCCACCTCAGTGATGGTGGCCGTAAACCATGAGCCTACGAGCAGCAATAGCGCTGAGAGTCGAAGGCAGGTGATGGGAGATATGCAGGAAAGAGGCAGACAGACATGAAAGCCTGTGAGTTCTTAAATCCTTCTGCGGGAGAATGAAGGAGACAGAACCACAGAGGAGGAAAAGAGCCTTCTATTCCCAGCGTGGGGCTACAAGCCAGTGGGTTTCGGGTTGACCTGTGAATGTGATGCCACCTTATATCAGAATGGGAGCCACTGGAATACGTACAAAGGAAAGCAGGAGGAGAAGATTAAAGATCACATCAAAAAGTATATAGAAAACCCAAAAAGCCTCAGAGTAAACAAAGGAATCCAAGAGCTAGATTTTTGTGGGGGAAGAATATATAGATCTAATCAAAGAAAAATAGAACACACCAATAAACTTAGAAATAACTGTGTTTAGGTTTTTATTGAGAATATTACAATTATCTAACGTATAATTTCATGGCAAAATTTTATTTGTCTTTTTGCCATCTTTACTGAGATATAATTGACATGTAACATTGTGTAAATTTAATACAATCTGATGATTCAATACACATACGTATTGCAAAATGATTCACGGTAAATTTTTTAAATCTTTAGGTAACTGATGGTTTTCTATATAGAGTTCAATTCTTGAAAGTAAACCAATAAATAGAAGAAATTAAGAAATGCATAAAGTAATTTACACCAGTAAAAATGCTCATTGCCCATTTGGTTTTATTGGGCAATTATTTTAAATTTCAAGGACCAGCCATTTCCATGGTATATAAACTGCTACAGAACATTAAAAAAAGGAATCTTCTAAAAAGATTCAACAGCAAAACAAAATTTATACCTTTACCTACAAAACAGAGTGTAAAATGAAACTAGTATGAAGGGTAAGCCTGTACTTTTGTTCCTCTCAGTTGCCTGGTAACCATTTCAACTTAAATTGAGATTATGGGATGAAACTTAAAAAAAAAATCTCTAAACATACCGACCCTAATATCTACATTTCTTAACTGCTCAAAAATCTACCTTATTCTGTTAGTGTAGCTGAGCTACAGAGGGTAATTGAACCACAGCTAGGTATTATACATAGTAACTATACCCGTATTTCTGCTTCCTTCGATCCTTTCACTTTATGTAAGTATGGAATGTGTATTTGGTCCCAAAGTCTTTGATAAAATGCTTTGCCATTCAATATTTTAAATGTAAATAAACTACTGCATCATGTATTCATTTTATTTCAGGTGCAGTTTCTCCAATGCCTTAAGAATAGTCAAGTCTATATTACATGTCATTCTCTTAAAGATCATTTTCTTGGAGAGGAAAAAGTGGTCAAAAGTATGATGGATTTTCCTCTTCTGATGGATAAGGGGAAACTCACAATGTAACAACTGCTGTGATAGATCTGTACAGCTGAAGCATTCTCAAGTGAAAGAAATAATAATGGGACATCAGATCTTGCCACACTGTGGTTATAACAAGGCTTGGACTGGCAGAGACTAGGCTGAAAAAACAACCCTGTGTCTGATAGCCAGATTTCTGTCTTGTTTTAGTGGCTTAAACTTTAGTTCCCGTCAATATTACAAATTCCAGACAAATCCTAAAAGAAAGAATTACACAATCTAAAGCTACAAAGAATCTTCAATGCATCTCTTGATTTTACAGATTAGAAAACTAAGGCCCAAGAGCCTAACTACTTCTATTTTATCTACTGAATTTATCAGGGCCATAAATGACATCTAGTAGTGGTTGTAAAAATGCTTAGAACTTTCCATGCTGTCTGCCTTAGACCAAAAAAAGAGGAACGACTGGTAAAGGGATCCACAAATCATTCAGTTTCAAAATACAGCAGCACACACACCACAGGCAAGAAATATACCCTAGTTTCACATTATTAATAATTTAGGGCTTAATTCAGAAAGACTTTAGATCTGAACCCTTCAAGAAATCTTTATGGGTTTCTGATGAAGCTGATACTATGATATAAATTATTCATCCACTCTCACCAGCTCAACATCAATGGGCATTGTAGGCAGAAAGAAAGGTGACAGTTGGAAAAGAGGGAAGGTATATGCTTACCCTGAACTCTCTCCTAATATTTGGGGAGGCCAACAAGCTGATTTCTAAGCATCTGTTCTTGGCCCCAAGAGACAGCCTCCTGGCCTCACAGAGAAATATCTACCCTTCCTAGAGAGGCCTCCACTTGCTTCAACATGAAAGAATTATTACCCAACATGTTAAAAGAAAATGATCTTGTAGCCTTATTTTTTCTATTTTCAACTTAGATATTATGCAACTGAGAATCTCAATGTCTCATCAATTATTAGATGAGGTTAAAAAGAAATTTTCTTAAGCATGCAGGGCTTTTATCACACAAAACCAGTTGAAGACAAAAGCTGTGAACCGGATCTTGAACAAATCTATCAGAATGCCAGCACCTTGTTTAATTCACCTTCATTATTGGTAAGATCTACAGGGAATTTGGAGTAAAATGAATGAAGTCACAAAAGGGAAAAAGCATATTCAAAAATGATATACTGTGTTTCACAAGAACATTTAAACATGTGGTATTAAAATATCTTCCTCGTATTAACCATATACACTATTTAAATTTAGCAAGTTCATAGTAAACTACCCTATTTTAAAATATGAATGTGCATCACGCATAGTCACACACACACATGCACACATCAAAAGAATTAGGTGGAAGTTTCTAGATTTTAAAATATGGTTTTTCTGGGGCTTCCCTGGTGGCACAGTGGTTAAGAATCTGCCTGCCAAAGCAGGCGACACGGGTTTGAGCCCTTGTCCGGGAAGATCCCACATGCCACAGAGCAACTAAGCCCATGCCCCACAGCTACTGAGCTTGTGCTCTAGAGCCCGCGAGCCACAACTACTGAGCCTGCGTGCCACAACTACTGAAGCCCGCACGCCTAGAGCCCATGCTCCGCAACAAGAGAAGCCCCTGCAGTGAGAAGCCCGCACACCACAACGAAGCAGCCCCCCCACCCCCGTCTCAACTAAAGAAAGCCCAGGAGCAGCAACAAAGACCCAGTGCAGTCAAAAATAAACAAAATAAATTTATTTTTTTTAAATACAGTTTTTCCATAAAAATGAAGAGGAAGTTTCTCTGACATCGTTAAGCAAAAACTATGTGCTACAGGTTTTTACCCTAAGTACCTCTGTTTATCCTTTCGCTGTAACTATTGCCCCTCCACCACTGAATTATACTAAGCAACATAGTTTTCATGAACTTTATCACCCTCTATTTTTCACACCCGTCAGGATGAGGTACCTTTAGGGTCCTCCCTGCTCTTGCTAATATAAATTTTCAACCATTCTGGTCACACACTCTTGCTATGTGCTAGACCACTCGGAATATGAGAAAAGGGTGACCTTTCTCCTATTGTTTAAGCTGTTTTTAATAATAAAACATAGGGTGGATGTGCAGGGAGGTAGAAGGTGAAAGAAAAAAGAAGAAAGAGAGGGAGAAATGGAAAGAAGAGAAGAGGCAAAAAAGGGAGTAGAGAAGGGTGAATTGTTCAAACTCAGAAGATGGAGAGATGCGTTAGAGGGTTAATGCCAGCAACAGGGGAAGGAAGATGAGAGGGAAGAAGCCCTGATGAGGACAGAGTAGTTCAACGAGGAAGGAGCCCCAAGCCGACCTCCCCACCTCATCCCCACCCCGGACTAGGCAGGCTGCTGGGATAGATTAGCACCAGGGAGGAAGCAGGGAAGGTACAGGCCAAGGGGGGCCAGGTTCAGGCCACACTGGATGCTACCCCATAAGTGATGCCAGGCATTTGAGAGTTTTGGTCCTGGGCAAGGAAATGAACAGTAACGATAACAATTAACGCTGGCAAACACCTACTGTATGCCTGGCCTGTTTCGAAGTGCTTTACATATATTAACTCATCTAAAACCCACAAGGACCCAAGATGTCAGTACTAATCACGCTCATTTTAGGGACACCTGAGGCACTGAGCGATAGGTAACTGCCTGAGGCCACACAGCCCTGCGGAAACAGGAGCGAGCCAGGTGAGAAGAGTGGTTTTCGATTCTACAATGAGAAAGCCCTGGGAGCGTCCTGGGGTGGAAACCCACAGGAAAACATTATGAAGGCTTGAAGGGAGGGAGGGAGGAAGAGAGAGAGAAAGAAGGAATGGAGGTCATCTTACCACAGAAATCGTTCCATCCATTCCTTTGGGGCACCACCTCCACCTAAGGGCTTTTCTTTGT
The DNA here is from genome assembly GCF_003031525.2 of Neophocaena asiaeorientalis asiaeorientalis. Lineage (NCBI taxonomy): Eukaryota > Metazoa > Chordata > Mammalia > Artiodactyla > Phocoenidae > Neophocaena > Neophocaena asiaeorientalis. Next base: position 1,095,748 of record NW_020171827.1, on the reverse strand, counting down.
TGTAAGGGGAGTATAATACTGTAGTTTGTAAAAGGAAATCAACCCTGATTTACATTTTAGCTCAAACTGCACCAAGACACAGCTCCCTGAAAGAATGCTGTAAGAGGCCTAAGAGTTGAATTTTTCCCATTCCTTCCCACTGTGTTCCCCCTACCCTGGCCCCAAGGTGGAGGCCAACGAGAATGTTGGAGGAAAGGGAAGCTCGGTACCCGCCCCCCATCGCCTAGCCTCCCACCAACATCCTGAGCCCAAACCATTATGGAGAAAGTGCTCCCCATGGTTCACTTACCCATGAGTATTAATTACCAGGCAAGATTCATCCACCGTCTAGCCCCAATTAGTCGGAATCCCACCAAGCTAAGCAACCTTAAATGACGCTCTTCCTCCAATTTAGAACACATTCCCTACATACTTCCATTGTTTCTCAAGAAAGGCTCCCATACAACTTTACAAACATGGGCTATTCTTTTTTCTACATTTGAAATGCATCGGTAAAAGGCAGGAACACCCCCCCATTCCTCTCCGCCAAAAAGTGGTGTCCGTGAGAGATCAACCAAGGCATTAAAAACACTAACACAGAGAAACATAGGAAATTACCCTCCAGATTTCTTCCACTTGCCAAAAGACCAAATCATGACTTCAAGTCCAGTCATTGTATGAGACCTGCCACTCCAACATTTAGGTAGAGAACAACATAGAAAATTCTGGCTGGTTTTTATTGATGGTCAGACACATCTTTCCTGATAGCCAAATAGAAATAAGACTCTGCTTCTAAAATTCCCTGATATTCTTTCAAATGTAAGCTTAAAAGAAGCAGTAAAGAAGAACAGAGTCAGGACCCAGTACTCTGAGAGCTACATTGGCCGTACGGGGACAGGTGACTTCACGCCAAAGTTCCAGGGTCTTCATCTACAAAATGGTGACACAGGGTGGGAGGTAAACTGAGAAGTGTGGGCAAGTGGAGTTGCTCTCCCATCGAAGCACTAATTCATCTGAAAGACCACCCTGTCTGGAGAATTTGAACTCCTACTAATTTTTCCAGACAGATTTTTTCCAGCCGTGATATTTCCAAAATGAAAATGTAACAGCTTGCAACCACGGCAATATACTTAAGATGTAATAATGGAAAATGAGATGTCATTGATTGGAGAGGGAGGAGAAGTAACCACAATGGTGTCATCAAGTCAAAGAAAGAAAGAAAATTAACAGATGAATTCTTCAAGACTGAGATTTGGTTGCCACCCACTACAGATGGCAGAGTTCTGAGAAGCAGTCCCCAGACAAAACAAGCTATACATTAAATATGTGAGGCAGTCCTCAGAAGAATACTCCACGTCCTTTCAATCATCGGGGAATTCCACATTCTACAGTATATCGCAGCTAGAAACTTAGGCACTGAATCCATTCTGTTCAGCGATAAATAATACATACACCCAACCATGTCTCACAATTGTGTGGGAGAGAGACAGTTTCCTTTTAACCTCCAATGAAACACTCAAAGTGTACAATGGAGCCACACTTTCTTAAGTGCTTAAATAAGTCAGTGCAGTATTAAAGGCGTATTAAAGGAGTAACTAATATTAAACGTGGCATGCCATGTCCTCAAGCGGAAGACATTCAAGTATTACTAAGTTATAAATGAAGCACCCCCCTCTTCTTTGATTTTGCAACCAAAGAATAGGGATGAAGGCTTTAGAGATACCTGTAGGGTAACAGGGGTAGGAAATACAGGTAACCCTTGAACAACGCAGGGGTTAGGGGCACCGACCCCTCGCACAGTCGAAAATCCAATATATATCTTTTGACTCCCCCAAAACATAACGACTAATAGCATACTATTGACCAGAAGCCTTGCCGATAACATAAATGGTCGACTAACACGTATTTTGTATGCTGTATGTATTATATACTGTATTCTTACAATAAAGTAAGCTAGAGAAAAGAACATGTTATTAAGAAAATCGTAAGGAAGAGAAAATACATTTACAGTATTTTACTGTATTTATCGATACCATAAGTGTCTGCTGTCTGTTCACAGGATAAATCATCAGTAGCTACATCATTATTGCCTTATGATACAAAACACTGTAGATGTTATACGTATTACTAACACTAGCCATCAAAAATGAATTGACTAATGTGAAAAGGAAATTCATATTTATGTGTATTTATTGAAAACAATCTACGTATACGTGGACCCATGCAGTTCAGATCCATGTTATTCAAGGGTCAACTATACTCTCTTGGTAAATGTTTTCTGCTAGTGATTCTTGCCATTTTATTAGTCTGTCAAAACCTTCAATGTATCAAGCTTATGGCTACAGACTGCATTAGAGAAACACAGTAAATCGAGATAATATCAAACTTTGATATTGCCTCTTCAGCCCCAAAGTTTGACTTTCCCTGTTCTCTCTTTAACCTCTGCCCTTCTTTCTCTGGTGCCAATTGACAAGAATGTCTTTTTTGTATCATCTATACATTCCCGGGTTCTTTTTGGTGGGGAAGAACAACCACACAGATAAACAAAGGGTTCGGGAACTTGGAATGGAGAGGAGATGGTTCTCTAATTTTTTTCTCTCATTTCAACTAGCATTTGATTATCAACTCAATTTATTGGTCCACAGCCATCGGTGCTTTAATGGGCAACACCTTTAGGAGGTATGATTACTGAAAATTATCTCATTCCTTTTTAAAGGCTTAAAGAAAAATTAGATTTAAGTTTCAAGTTTTTCCTCCCAGTATCTTCTCTTGACACCAGGCTAATACATTTGTGTCAACAAAAAATGACTGACAGGTCAACAGGGTCTCAAGAAAACCAAGATTTGGGTTTTTTTCCAAGCAAGCCCTACATGAAGAGAGAGCACCGTGGCCCAGACAGGTAGTATTCAACCATTCAAGGAAGAAGCAGGAACCGGTGGCAGGGACGGACTTTGTTTTAGAGAGCTCTAAAATTCTGCTGTTTCAGCTCTTGCCCTCGCTAGAGGATGGCTTGATGGATTATAGGAGTACAGGGTGTGTAGTAGCAGGGGGCAGCTTGGTTTAGACCAAAGAGCATTTGTTAGAGTCCGTGACCTGGGGCTAATCTTGACTCCAGGTGTGGACCTTTGCACAGCTTATTCATACTCTCAAAGCTGGAGTTTCCACATCTACAGAATCTTTCTCACAGGATTGTTCTAACCAGTAAGCAGAGTAAGTAAGTGCCTTGCATTCTCAAGACTAGACAGGATATAAAGGGCCCTGCATAGAGACTGGTAAAAAAAAAAAAAAAAAAGGAACAAGTAATTCCTAAATTAATGTCTTCTCATAAGCTTACTTCCCTTGGAGAAGAAAAAATTAATTTTGCGAGCACCCTCAGGGGTGGATGGCTGCCTTATTCATACCCACAGCCCCCAAGCCTAAGAAAGCACCTAACACAGAGTTGGGGGAAGGGTAACCAGTGTTCACTGAATTGTGAATAAATGATTCCCAATGTCCTGTCTCCAGTTTTCCCATAATGTGTTCAGATCTGTATTGTTAAGCAAATTTATTTAAGTTTGAACAACTGAAAAGGTAAACCCAAAGATTGCTAAGAAACTGCTAAAGCAGGTTTCCAGTTGTCTTCCTGAAGGAGGACTTCTCTTTATTATGTTTCCAGGTTGGAAATATTTCCTATGCCACCATCCTGGGTTACAAATGTGTGGGTGAGCAACGCATTGGAAAAAGAGGTTGAGTTAACTGATGCCAATACCAACACAGACAAATTTAGTGCGCAAAATTACAGGCTTCAGTAATCTTTAAACACAGAAAAGAGGTTCTGGTGCCAACGAGTAGTTTTGGCCTAGGAGGAGTCCAGAAGCACGTTTCTATCTTTGTATAACCTAGACATGGGCAGTGCTGGCCATTTGGTTACCCTGAGAGAGTAATCTTTACCGGCAGCTTCGGAAAGCACTCTGAAACTCATTTCAATGCAGAAAGAAAATGCCAGCTATGGAAACTGACTCCAGTCTATTTTCAATAAAACAGACTCTTTTCTGGTGGTAAGCTTCACTCTGGAAAGAGAATTGTCACTCTCTAGCGAGGCATTCCAGATAGTGTGGGAAAAGTTTCATACTCTTTAGTGACACATACATAGCAAATAATGCCCCAAAGATTCATCAGGCAGTCACTCAACAACTAGGCATTAAGCAATTACTATTCACCAGTGATGTCTTAGATAATGGGAAATACACAAATACAATACACAAAATGACCTCTGCCTCACCTCACCTTTTCACCCTCGACCCATTCCATTTTCAATAAAGATGTCTTTTCCTTAAATGAACCCTTCCAGCATTCACAAATCTGACCTCTCCATAGTAGACTCTGGAATGTGCAGTTTGCCAAAGAACAAAAGACTCCTTTCTGTTCACTGAAGTATAGTCTGGAATTCTGTGAAGAGAAGCTCACTTCTGGGGCTTTGCATAAAACTAGACCTGACCTCCCAGGGCAGCCCTCACACTGATGGAAGCATGTCCCCCCTAGACAGTTCTCCATCCACCTCACGAGCCTGGGGATGCCTCTGCAGCCCCAAAGTTTGACTTTCCCTGTTTTCTCTTTAACCTCTGCCCTTCTTTCTCTGGTGCCAATTGACAAGAATGTCTTTTTTGTATCATCTATACATTCCCGGCTTATTTTCCGTGGAGAAGAACAACCACACAGATAAACAAAGGGTTCAGGAACTTGGAAGGGATAGGAGATGGTTCTCTAATTTTTTTCCTCTCATTTCAACTAGCATTTGAGTATCAATTTATTGGTCCACAGCCATCGGTGCTTTAATGGGCGGCATTGTTTCAGAGACAACACAGAGGTAGACGGGACACAGTCCGTTCTCTTAAATAGTTTATAACATGGTTGGAATGATGGTATATGGCAGTGCTCTAAGAACATGTACCTCCTACACCAAAGTAGCTGGTCCATATTACTTTTTAAAAGGGGGATCATATTCCCATCAACCTAGAAGACTGGAAAATATGCATTGAGCTTCACTACCCTTCAGCTCCAGATCACAGAGCTCCCATTCTGTATCAAATCTGTAAACCAAGTAGATGCTTCCTGCCAAAGGGCACCCAGGGTTGCACATCAGGATAAGGCACCTTCCTCAGGAAATCACTAGGCATAAAAGTCCAAGTATCCACCACAGCGGTGCTCAATTAGCAATGCTTATCCTAATTCTTGTAGTTATTTCTCTCTTCCCAAACTTCCACCCCCAAGAAGTTGCAAGTCACACAGTATTTATAAAAAGGCATCGCTGCCTTATGCAAGCTTACTGGTAGCTAAAAGGAGGCATCTAAAGGAAGGAGAAAAGAACCACACCATGCATTTATGAAGTGAGCAATTTTGCAAAAGAAACCAGAAACAACACTGTAGCAACCTAAGCAGGAAAGAGGAGATGGTAAGGGACATAATGGTGACTTGGGGTCAACAGGAAACCCTGCCCAGAAAATAAAATGTCTGAAGTGACAATTCAGGACTCATATTCTTCTTTCCATTTCCTCTATTCTGTCTTGCCAAAAGGGTTCTGCCTCCTAAAGGGCCTTTGTTGGAATATAGATTCTATTGTTTTCAGCCAGCAGATGTAATCAAAAAAAAAAAGTGGATCATCACAGGCAGTAAAAAAAAAGTCATAATCCCCAGGTTGACATCACATGCCTAATTTTTTGGTATATAAGTACACATGAAAGGGATTTCCAATATCTCAGACTAGGGATTCTAATAAATTGAAAAATATAAATGCAAAAAATATACTATACTACATTCCCATAAAATGCAAATTTCCTTACCAAAAATATAAATAATAAACAGTCCTTAAAACTCAGTTCCAGAAGTTCAGTGATATCAATTTCAAAGAACACTGTTATTATGTAACATCTACCTTTTACGTACAAGTTTGGTGTCCTGAGTTCTACAAATATACCCCTTACCACTAAACATGTTAGAAAATGTATCTCAGTCTCCAAACTTAACTCTTTCTCCCTCAAGATTATAGCACACTTAATAAGTAGAATTTAAACATGGACAGGAACAGGTTAGTCTGGGATTGCTTGCACAGCATTTTAGTAAATGTGATTTTGCAAGCCCAGAACGAGGTGTTATGTGTGTTGAGTGCCACAGGAAGGCAATCTTATGCCCCACGGAATCCTGCACCTCACTGGGGTGAACTGCAATAAATGACATTCCTGGGGGCCTGTACCCCTTTTAATTTTGCCTCCGGTACCACTGCAGATAACTCTCATAGAGCATTTGTGGTTTGCTGATGGGAATGATTTTATCCACCCTAAGTCAATTTTCATTCCCAGTTACATTCTTCCTTAGAACTACCCATATATTAGTCTTTCATTATAAAATAATGCCCTGCTTTCAGATTCTCGCTCTATTTTGGTACATCCTTTTAAAATAAAATGCATGCCATTAAAACACATTTGTTCCATTGAGTCAGATTTTTAGACTCATTATGATGCTCTTTGTTGACACAATAGCTCCTTCAGATACACAACAATCTGTCATAAAAGACCCACACTTGGAGGGGTGACTAAAGTGTTTTGCAAAGGCTGTCTTCTCAATGCAGTTGCTGTCAAAGACATATATTAATATTGTCCTAGTTAAAGAGTATTTAGTCTAAAGAGTGCAGACCATTTAAATAGAAAATGACTTCATGAGCTATTTCTGCAAGTTCAGTTACTTCTGAGAACACAGGGTTATTACATATTCAGTGACAGAAATGAAGAGCAACTAACAGAAGTTTGTAATCCTGAGCACCTTACCAGGAACATAATCTCTGCCCAACTGGACTGTGGCATGGATTCCTAGTCATTAATTTTCCTCTTTGTTTTTCATAATCAATAAGCATTTCAGATTTCAACTTAAGTGAACTCTTTCCTTGTATCAGTAGGAAAATTAACAGCCTATGTGAAAACACTACCAGGTTCAAAATATTAAAGTTGGGTCATCTGTTATAAAAATAAACCTGGAAATAAAAACGTGTTCTTCCCATCAGAAGTGTTAAAACTAGCATCTAAAACAGAGGGGTGACATAGCCTCCAAGAGTGAAGTCATGTTTTATTCTTAATCACACTTGATAGTCTTAGGACCCAAAGTTAACATTTTGGGCAATTAAACTGCCAAACTGAGCTTACACCAGGTAAATAGAAAGAAGAGGAAACCCAGAATATATTTCAAAATTTCATTTCTGTAACATTTTATTTGCTCTGCTACCATTTAAATTCTTTTAAATGACTTTATCCTGAAAGAATTTATTCTGAATTTAAATGAATAAATTCATTTAGTCTAGAAAGAGGGGAAATAGAATATAAATTGTAAGGCTGAAATATTTTGATGGCCTATTGTATATTTAGAAATATAGAGCCAGAAAGAACCTTAAAAAAAAAAAAAAAAAAAAAAGAAAGAACCTTAGATTAAAACAAAGTCCAGAAACATTAAGTGATTTAAGATCACACAGCCAGTTGATGACAGGGACCAGAGTTTAATGTTTAATAAAATATCTAGGAATGAACAAGAAAGATGCAGGGCCTATACAAAACTTGATCTGAAAAACATAAAAGAACATTGTTGAAGGTGTTGAACACCTTATCCATTACTGGATGAGAAGAATAAATAATGTGAAAATATCAAATCTCACTTAAATAAATCTGATGTCATCCCATTCATTACAAGGAAATTCTTGTCAAACCTTAATAAGAGTGAGAAAGACATCTGGAAGATTAAAAGGGTGGGGGGAAGGAAGGGAGCCAAGACATTTCCTTTTAATAAAATAAAATTAAATTTAAAAAAGAGAGATTATTGATACTACATATAAAAACTATATAGTGGCAAGGCTTAAATACTGTTATACTGGCATAAGATTAGCTAGCGTGGCATTGAAAGAGTATAGCATGGCATATACAAAGCCCATGTACAAAAAGTCTTAATATGTGAGAGAGGTAGTAATTCAAACCAAAGAGAGAAGAACTGTTCAATTTCTGGGATAATTGGTCACTATTAGAAAAATGTTGGATCCCTAATCTAAACAATATAGCAAAAATAAGGTCATTGTGAATTAAAGAGTCAAAGGTAAAAGAAGTAAAAATATAGGAAGAATAAAAAGCAAATACAACAATTTTGAAATGGAAAAGGACTTTATAATACCAAAGAGAGAATCCATGAACAAAGAGATTAATCAATCTGAGTATATAAAAATATGAAAAGTCTATACCAGAAAATTCCATATGCTGAACTAAAAAATACATAGGGAAAATTGTTACCACATGACTGGCAAAGTGATGCTGTCCTTAATGTATAAAGAGTATGTATAATCAATAATAAAAAAAGAATGCACAGATAGAAAAATATACAAAGGACATGTCTGGCAATTTGAAAGATTAATGCAGTAATAAATAGGAAAAAATGTTCAACCTCAGAGGTAATCAGAGAAATGTTAAGTTAAAGCATTTTAATACCATTTTCATCAACAAACTTGCCAAAAAAATTATAGAAAATATTCAGAGTTAATGAGGACACAGAAAAAACAAAATACAGCTTATGGGAGCACAAATCAGTGTCAACATTTTGAAAGACTCTGTATCAATTGCTTAAAAATACATGCTCATTGACCCAGCTACTTGATTGTAACAATTTACTCTAAGGAAATGATCAGAGTATGCACAAAGATATATCAATAAGGCTATTCATTAGAGTGTCATTAACAGTATAAATTTAAACAAAACAAAACAAAACAAACAAAACAAACCCTAAATATTCAACAAAAAGGAACTAATTAAATAAATTTTGCCACTAATGCCTATATGATGTAATACTAAATGGCCACTAAAATCAGTTTATAAAAGAATCCTTAATGCTTTGGGGAAATGTTCACAATAAACTGTTAGGAAAAGAACCAAGGAACTTATCAGATAATCAAACAATTTTATGATTAAAATTATACTTAATATGTATATATCCTCAATGAGACTGGATACCCAAAAATATTAACTACAGCTCTGTCTAGGGTGATGAGATTATCAGTGCTATTTATTGTCTTCACTGGGTTTCTCCTAAGCATCCTAATTTTCCACAATTAACAGTATTAATTTTCCAAAAGATTAATCATTCTAAGGGGCATTAAGATATACTAATATATCAAGGTATTAAAATTAAAATATTTAAATATATTAATACATTAAAATACGAATAGTCGATAAAATTTCATCTTGAACATACTGAGAATTTGGGGGGTAAGGAGAAAAGTCAACCCAAGGTGATCTCTTTTTATTCCCCTATAAGTTTTCAAAATTTTATCATGGAAAATGTCAAGTATAAACAAAAGCAGAAAGAAAGTAAAATGAAATCCCATTGACCCACAACCCAGCTTCAACATTCATCCACTTTTACTCCCCCTTGGAAGCAAATCCCAGACATCACATCATTCTTTTCATTAATACTTCAGTATGTATCTTTAAAAGATAGGGATTCTTTCTGTTATTGCTCTTTAAACATAATCAAAATAACATTATTACATAAGAATAATTCATAATACTACTTTGACATCACCAAATATTCATCCAGTGTTCAAATTATCCCAACTGTCTCATAAACGCTTTATTTTACTGTAGTGTGTTCAGACCAGAATCCAAATAGGATCTATATGTTTATGTAAATCTTCTAATCTATAGGTTCCTCTCCATCTTTCTTTTTTTCCTCTGGCAATTTCTTTGCTTGGTCAGATTCAGGTTTGATTTCTTTTTTTTTTTTTTTTTTTTTTTTTTTTTTTTTTTTTAGGTTTGATTTCTTAACAAGTCTACCAAAAGGTGGTATTATATACTTCCAGGAATGATATAATGGCCGCTTGTATCTCTTTTTGTAATGTTCACAGCTATTGATAATTATTGCCTAAACATACTATTCATTAAGGACTACAAAATGATGGTATCCCATCACTCCTTTTCATGTATTAGCTGGCACACTTCTATAGAGAAAATTTTCATGTGCTAGCTGCTTTGGGATACAAATTGTACAGCACAGTGAGTTAAATATTTGATTCTTTCTCTTTATTTACATTTGCAAAATAATGAGCTAGTTCCTCAGCTCGTGCAAATCTATACCTATAGCACTCCTATACCTTCCTGAAAAAGCTTTAAAAAGCGTACCATTATTCTTGAAGAACAGCACCTTCAGCGAAGCCTGCTCAGCCAGGAATAGTCTAACCATGACCTGTCACCCCAGATTCCTCTTTTCTGGATAACTCCGTGGTCCGGCACACACATGTTCCTTCCCACCACAGAGCCTTCGCACAAGCCATTCCCTTAGCCTGAGATGCCTTCGCATCCGCCCCACCTCCTGCTTCTCTAGTTAATTTCTGTTCATCTTTCAGATCCCAAGGGCCACTTTCTTTGGGAAGCCTTCCCACCCTCCAAATCTGGGTCAGGCTTATTTGTCAGAGGCTCCTTTGTGTCAAAGTACTCACCTCAATTTGTAACTAAACATCACTTTGTGTGATTAATTATTGTCTGCTCCTCACCCCACAAGTCTAAGCCTATTGAAGCAGCCAGCATATCTGTTCTGGGCCACCCTTATCCAGCCCCAGTGCCTAGTTCTGTGCCAGGTATATTAGAGTTTCTAGGTAATTACATACTGAGTGGAAAGAAAGAATGAATGAATGAGTGAACGAGTTTGGGTTCTAATGTTATTTGCTTATCCCCAATTCATTCAAAAGACATTTACTGACCGGCATCATGTCAGGCGCCAGAAATTTTGAGTTGATCACAATCTAATCTAGGAAGTGGACGACTAAACAGACAATTCCAAGACAGTGTTTATGGCTCAGTCACACAGGGGAGTGAGCACAGAGTGATAACTAAGCACCTTGGCAGATGTGACAAGACACATTTAAATTAAAGCAGTATTCTCTGCTGGATAAGAGGCAGTATTAGATTGCCTCTTTAACACAGCTGGATTCAAATGAACGAGAACATAGGGACCGGAATGATTTTTTTTTTAAGACATTTAGTTCAACTCATTAAGACCAGTTTCTCTTACTATAACTCAAGGGTTTAAAGCTTGTGTCTGCAACATGAGTTCTATGAAGCTGTTGATGATAGAATTCTCTGGCCATAAATACACAACACAGATTAAGATCTTGAGACAAATAGAATGCCAAAAGGGATATTTTTTAGACTACTGCCCTCACAAAGCTAGAGGAAAACATACAATGAACTGTCTCAGTGATTCAGACCAAATATAATTGTTCAGTCACATAAAATATATCCTAAATCATCAACGCAAACTACTGGGTATAACAAATCACTTCATTAGCATAGATATTCTTCTTGCAGAAATCTAGCTCCGCTGAAATTTAGAGTCTTCTGCAAGACTTAGGACCTTAAGGTACGGATGCTTTATGTTTCTTTATATAGCCAGTGTTTATCACACTACTGGCATAAAGTAAGAGCTTAGTAATGATAGAATAAGTGAACAAGTGAAATCAGATAGAAAAGCTTTAAAAATAATGCAGAATTGGGCTTCCCTGGTGGCGCAGTGGTTGAGAGTCTGCCTGCCCATACAGGGGACGCGGGTTCATGCCCCGGTCCGGGAAGATCCCACATGCCGCGGAGCGGCGGGGCCCGTGAGCCATGGCCGCTGAGCCTACACGTCCAGAACCTGTGCTCCGCAACGGGAGAGGCCACAACAGTGAGACGCCCGCATACAGCAAAAAAAAAAACCAATAATAATAATGCAGAAGACGAGCTTCCCTGGTGGCGCAGTGGTTGAGAGTACGCCTGCCCATGCAGGGGACACAGGTTCATGCCCCGGTCCGGGAAGATCCCACATGCCGCGGAGCGGCTGGGCCCGTGAGCCATGGCCGCTGAGCCTGCGCGTCCGGAGCCTGTGCTCCACAACGGGAGAGGCCACAACAGTGAGAGGCCCGCGTTCCGCAAAAAAAAAAAAAGAAATGCAGAAGAGATGATGGATATAAATAAGATGACCATAAATTTATTGTACAAATTGAAACAATTCTGAGAGTGAATGAGGATTCTCTTCATAAGTATACACTTAGACTCTCCCAAGCAAACCAACTGCTTCACTCTAGCAATAAGGAACCAAAATGTGCGAAAAGATCAATCCATTATTTGTCTGCTTAAGACTTAGAAGAGTTTTGAGAAATGAGAGGGATGGTTTCGTGGTTGTGATTACTTTAAAATGCTTCATAAATGAAGGTATTTGAATGAACAGAACAGATGAAAAGATACTCAAACTCATTTGTCATCAGGGAAATTTAAAATAAAATCACAACGAGATTCCAGTACTCATCCAAGAGAATGGCTAAAGTCTAAAAATTGATGATAGGGACTTCCCTGGTGGCGCAGTGGTTAAGAATCCGCCTGCCAATGCAGGGGACACGGGATCGAGCCCTGGTCCGGGAATCTAGATCCCGCATGCCGCGGAGCAACTAAGCCCGTGTGCCACAACTTCTGAGCCTGCACTCTAGAGCCCACGAGCCACAACTACTGAGCCCATGTGCCATAACTACTGAAACCCGCATGCCACAACTACTGAAGCCCATGAGCCTAGAGCCTGTGCCCCTCAACAAGAGAAGCCACCACAATGAGAAGCCCACACACAGCAAAGAAGCACAGCCCCTGCTCACCGCAACTAGAGGAAGCCCGTGCACAGCAATGAAGACCCAACGCAGCCATAAATAAATAAATAAATAAATTTTTTTAAAAAATTAAAATTGATGATAGTATGAAGTATTAGCAAAGCTGTGGTAACACCAAAACTCTCATACATTACTGGTGGAAGTGTAAATCAGTACAAGCACTTTTAGAAAACCGTTTAATAGTACCTACTAAAGTTTAATATATGCCCTATGATCCAGCAACTCCATCTCACAAAAGAAATGCATACACATGTTCAACAAGTGACATTTACAAGAACGTTCATAGCAGTACTATTCACAACAGTCAAAAACTGGAAACAACTCAAACATTCACCAACAGTAGAATGGATAAACATATTACGAAATATCCAAACAGTTGAAAACTGCAAGCCAATAAAAATAAACTATTGCTACATGGTTGAATTTCACAAATAAAATGTTGAGCAAAAGAACCCAAACACAAAAGAGTACATAGTATATGATTCCACTTATATTAATGGAAAAGCATATAAAATGTCTATCTATGGTGACAGAAGTCTTGACAATAGTTACCCGTGGGAGGAACAATAACTGAGAAGGACAGAAAAGGAGCTATCAGCATTCTTGATCTAAAGAGTTCACTTTGTGATAATGTATTGAATTGTGCACTCAAGAGTGGCATGCTTTTCTTTAACGTACATTATATACATTTCTATAATATACTTAGCAGAAAAACTATGAAAAAAAATATACCCAAGATATGATATTCTCATTCCTTCTTTTTCTCCCAAGACTTCTTAACTCAGCAGACATGCTGAGAAAAAAAAAAAAAAAAATCACTTCATTCACCCCAGATCTATCTGAAAAGGCTCACATGGCAGGTTGTCAATGTTTGAGGCAGAGGATGTTCTCTATACAGATCGACCCAACATTTTATTCTTCATTTTTCCCCTAATTTTATTCACTGTTTTATTCAATACCAGACCAATAATGACCACCAGAAAATAAGAAATGATACGTCACTGAATTTGACCCAATGATGAGGGCTACAATAGAACTTCAAAACTCACTGAGAAACTCTAAAAGCGATTTCAAGATCATTAGTACAGAAGCGTCTAAGAGAAACTGAAACATTTAAAATTCTGACTTCTTACATACTTGAAAGAACAAAAGAAAAGAGAAAAGAAATATGTGTGATGTGTGTTAGTGTCCAGGGATAAGTGCAACCATTTGTTATGGGCTGAATTGTGTTTCCCCAAAATTCATATGTTGAAGTTCTAACTCCCAGTATCTCAGAATGTGACTACTTCAAGACAGGGTCCTTAAAGAGGTAATTAAGTTAAGAGTCATTAGGATGGATCCTAACCTGATATGACTGGTATCCTTAGAAGAAGAGGAAATTTGGACACAGACACCCCCCAAAAGAATATGACGTGAAAGACACAGGGAGAAGACTCCATCTACAAGCCAATGAGAGAAGCTTCAAATGGGTCCTTCCCTTATAGCCCTCAGAAGAAACCAACCCTGCTGACACCTTGATCTTGGACTTCTAGCCTCTAGAACTGTGAGAAAATTAATTTCTGTTGTTTAATCCACCCAGTCTATGGTACTTTGTTATGGCAGCCAGAGCAAACCAATACACCATTCACAGTGCAAAATTCAGAAACATCATTGCATCGGTTCATAGGTTCAATCCATAGCAATATCAATTTGTGAGTTGCTGTTACAGCCTGTCTATGTGGGGCTTGGACTGTAAGCTCCTCTAAGGTAGGGGCTGCATCTACTTAATTCATTCGTTTCACTTACCAAGCCTTCTCCTGCAGGTATGTGCTCAACACCGTTTTTTTTCTTTTGTTTTGTTGGGAACACTAACTTACATTCCTCTCTCAAGGCCCACTTTTGTTTCATCCTCTCTTTGTATCTCTGTGACCCAGGAAGCAAAGACATGAGACAAGTCCTCCTGCTTCTAGAAACAATGGATATGAGAAGTGCCTGTGATGAAAACACAAAGAACATTTCTTTCCAGCAGATAAATGAATAGAGGTTTTACCTTCCCACTAAGATGAGAAAATGAAAAGGGGAAAAAGTCACAAAGACAGAGGGGGGAAAATGGGTTACACTAGAAAGTAGGGTGCTTCATTGACGAATATTAAAGCTCTAATTGAACCTTTCCAGAACATCACGTATCTGCACCTTATCTGCCCAGTAGTGCAAAGATCCTGGTCCCATTGTGAGCTTCCCTAGTCTTCTAGTTCTACTTTTACCAGAGAAAATGCAATAACACTTTCTTAAAATATACATCTGGCTATGCATAGCATAGAATTAATTCAACCGTACCTGTAGCAGACCTTCCAGGAATAATTTACAATCATTTGTCAGGATTAACCTTTTGATAAAACACAAATTTGTTGAAATGTAAAGCACTTTAAAGAGGTGAAGAGGTACATTTTTATTATACAAATGCTGCATCAGCAAGTGGAGGGAGGCAAAAAATACTGGTGCTGAGAATAGCGATGACTCCCCGTTGGACTTCCTCTTTAGTCCTCTAAAACAGAAGCTTGGCATTTCAGCATGGGAAGAAGTGATTCACAACCAACTGCATCTTCCTTGGTTAGTCCTAGAAATGTCAAGCCCTGTAATTAATGAGGGACAGTTGTGGGTCCACACACTCAATATGTAACGACGAAGGAGGAGTCTGCATCGCATCATTTTAAAATGTTCGCAGACATATGTTTTTAATATTCAATAGCCACCATCTGCAGAATTTGAGGATATCAGACATTCCTAGAGACCATCCAGTAAAACAGAAGAATTCAAACTGCCTAGGGGATAAAAGCTTCCAGTGTTGGAAGCAGCTAATGTACACTCAATTACTTTCAAACATTGGCCAATAGCCCACACCCATATTGTCCTTTCTTGAAAGGGAGGGGTAGGGGTAAAATCACCATGTTATTCTGAATACTGAACTCTACCAGTGTGGTTTTTTAATTAAATACATAATTAAATGACACATAACCAAAGATTAACCAAAATGAATCCAGTGTTCCTGCTACAGAACTTCTATTTCAGGACTGTCTAAACCAGACGACAGCAGTATGACAGTGCTAAGAGTAGTCTACGAGAAGCCAGGATCTTTCTAAAGGCAGCGTTGTGCCCTGTGGTGCCTCTTCAATGCCTGCAAGAAACCCTAATCATTAATGGAGTCTGAGTGCTTTGCTTTCACTGCATGCAGTAGTAACTACAAAAACTTTAGCATATTGCAGTATACATAATATTTACAGAGTATTCAACATTTGTAAGTTATCTTACTGAAATGAAAGTCTCTGGTGCTCACAAATGTAGGTACCTGGCCAATTCTTCCACGATTAAATGTAGAAGAACCAAGGCTTTTAGGAAAAATTTCAATTTTACTAACCGAAAAAATATTCCTTAAAATTGATTCCACTTTCCCTTGGATGACTGTTTGAATCATAAAGCAAGGAAGGGGTAATACTGACTGCAGAGCAGGGTCAGGCTTTATCTCAAGCTGTGTAAATGACCCCTTGGACAAATCACTTAGCTTTGGTGGAAAGAACTACTTTCACCTCTCTCACAATCCAAGGACCTGTTCCAGAATGAACCATCTCTGAGAGCATCAAGCAACGTTCAAAACATCAACTGAAATGCTCTCACAGATCATAACCAAGAAGTAAATCAGCCCTTGCCTCATTTCAAAGAAAGATATTTGAAATCTGTGTTAAATATATTTATCCATCTAACTGCCAGGGCTTTTGAACCAAGCTTTTAAGAGCAAGTAAATAAAACTTTATTGGCTCAATAAAGACTGATGGCCAGGGTTCTATAGTCACCATTATTATTAAGAACAGAACTCCACTAACTTATGAAACAAAAACCAAGTATCCCCAAACTAAAAACAGCATCATCATTTAGTTTAAAAAGTGAATCTTAAATCTGCGATCAGTAATCAGAAAAGGAAAACAAAAAAGCCCTCTAGAAAAGAAACTGAGCTACAGTTTCTCCTTATCATGAAGAAAATTATCTTATCCCAGGATTTCCTGCTAACCCATCAGTTGAACAATATTTCATATAATAAGTATTTCCTAGGTTCAAAAATATTAGCTAGACCTGCTTTTTGGCTCCTTTGACAATGAAAGGTTTCTTACCAAATGATTAAGAGAGCACAAGTCCAAGGAGGAAAATTACTCTATTCCCAACCACAGTCATAACAAAGCTGAAACAAAGGTTTAAAAAGTACAATCACAAGATGAAGAAGGACTCATACATATATTAGGTTTCCTTACAAACAAAATAAAGGAAAAACCAGATTTGCAAGTAGATACAAGAAAAACAAATATTTTTATTTTCAATTCACCAGCTCTTCTTTTCTCCTTCTTCTTTTCCCCCCAAATAAACTACCTCATTATAGCTTTGTAACTGCTTCTTGACTCAGAACACTGAAGAGTGATTATCTTATTTCCACGGGAGGGAAAATATGTACCTATCTCAACACCCCTTCAATACCACAGGAATACAACTTGTCCCAAAAGTTCGCAGAGATGGTTTCCTTTCTGTGAGCATTCTACACAGGATAAAGTGCAGTGCCAAATCAGCTAGAATTTCTTCTCTCAGAGAAGAGTTTCCAACATTTCCATTAACGTGGACTATGTCAAAGAAAAGCTCAAAAAAGAAGTCAAATGCCCTGGACCTCACAGCCAAAGGATACCTCAGACTGATTTCCCTTAAAACAAAAACAAAAACAAAACAAAACGAAAATTAGGTTTGCCACCTTTCACCTATTCAAAAATAAGCCAAATATATGGTTTTTATAATCAAGGATTCAGAAAAAAGGAAAACCATTGCATTCAATGATCTAGATTCTCCATCATTAGTCCCTCAATTTTTTTTTTTTTTTTCGGTACGCGGGCCTCTCACTGTTGCGGCCTCTCCCGTTGCGGAGCACAGGCTCCGGACACGCAGGCTCAGCGGCCATGGCTCACGGGCCCAGCCGCTCCGCGGCATGTGGGATCTTCCCGGACCGGGGCACGAACCCGCGTCCCTTAGCATTGGCAGGCGGACTCTCAACCACTGCGCCACCAGGGAAGCCCCAGTGCCTCAATATTTTAACAGCAACATTTGAAAAGAAACGCTAAGCGTTTCTCCATTTTCTCCATTTAAATGAATGTCTATTTCAACTAAACAGTCATTCGTGTTGTGCAAGGTAAAAAAAAAATGCAAGGGCCAGTTTTGTGTATTTTTGTGTGTATTTTTTCAATTTACACGAAAAAAGCAAAAAAATCGTTTTGTTTATTTATTTATTGGAAAATATATTTCGCAAAGGTATGTGGCTTTCACTAAGACCGTTTAAAGCTCCGTTTTCAACCCCAAAGTTAACAATTCTTTTCCAAAGTCCAACTGTCTGGGGGCCACTAACCAGACAAAGGTTTTTTAAAAGGTTAAAAACACACAAAAAAATTGAAACTAGAAGAATCTTAATCGACACCAGCCTCAAAAATAATATTCTCTCTTAGTCTGTCAGAGGTTTGTCAAGCATTGTTGAAATTACACTTTCTTCCCTTGATAAGTGTTTTTCTACAATTAAAGGAGGATCAGAACTCTGCTTAATCATTAGTGCAAAAAGCAACAGGGAACTGACTGTGTATTCCCCAAAACAGAACTCTAGTTGTCACCCAAACTTTATCAGGAAGATCGTCTTACTTAGAATCAGGGACTACATGTAAATAAAGGTACTTAAGTTATGAAAAAATTCCTAGGAAGTACCAGAGGAAATGTGACATATTTATATCATTTAAAACTAGAAAACAAGTGTTTGACCAAGCTTAGATGTGCTTTGGTAGGATGCTGAAAGAAATTTCACCTATTATCTCCATGGATCTCTTATTATATGTTTCACCCTTACCCAAAGCAAGGTAAAAAAACAATGGCTTAGAACGTTTTTCTATCATAAATTTCTATAAAATCAGTAAAGTACAGAGGGCAAAATAGGTCTTATGTAGAATGAACAGTCTAGATGTATTTGTAATTAATTCTCTACCATGATCACCTTTTCCCACTAGCTAATAGATTTTGGCTTGATATTGGTATATGTTTAATAGAAATGCATTCATGGAATCTCCAAATTCAGTTCAATAGCTCAAGAAAGTCAACTAAGGGTCTCCCAAGTTTTCTTATCTGTAAATGCCAGTCTTGTATTATCTTGGCATCCTCCACAGCCCCCTGTACAGGAGCTACCTGGAGCAGCCCATGTGAAACCAATTTAAACAAAATGTCAATGATCTTCTATTCATCAAATAATCACATCAAGTTCTTGCCACAATGGGGAGTTGACTTCAGAAAAAAATATTACGAAAAGATTAGCAAATATAGGGGAGAAATCACCCATTTTTTTCCTAGAGTTTTGTGTGCAAAAGAAAATACTAGATAAGAACTAATTCCAGCTAACAATGAGTACTCTGGGGCTTCATCATTAAATCCTTTGGAAATGTTAATGTTATACCTTAAGATAAATATTACTCCCATTTTACAGAAGAGGAAGCTGAGGCTTAAGAGAGGATAATTAACTTGCTCCACTACAGCCTAGGAGAAAATCTGAATCTCAGAGCAATGGAAGCTTGGCCGTGGACTCAAAAATCTAGAGGGCATTACACATTTTACACAATCTCTAAATGATGATTTTTTTTTTATTTTGTAAATTTTGTTTCAGTTACATAGCTGATACAACTTTTTATCAGTTCATTGACAGGACTATACACCTATCCCACTCAATAGCTTATAAAATCCAAATTTTACATCTAGTTAGCGAGAATAATTACTTAAAATAGGAGCCACCAGATGGTATAAACATGCGCTATCCAATATGGTAGCCACTAGCCATATGTAGCTTTTGAGCACTTGAAACAAGGCAAAGCCAATTTGAGATGTAATGTAAGTACAAACACACATAAAACTTCAAAAACTAAAGAAGGTAAAATATCTCAATAATTTTTATTTCGATTACATGTTGAAATTATATGTTCAATATCAGAGTTAAAATATATTACCAAAAATAATTTCATTCGTTTCTTTTTCCTTTTTTAATGGGACTAACTATTAGAAAATTTAAAATTATGTATGTGGCTCACGTTTGTGGCTCTCATTATATTTCTCTTGGACAGCAGTGGGTAAACTGTTAAGAATATCCTTCTGTTCTCACCTTCAGCACAAGATGAGAATTACAAAGTTGATATGTGAGCCCACGACACCTAATTTGCTAGTTAAAGCTTTACTGACACCAAATGTGTGGATTTTAATCATTATTCCAGCATTCTTTCATTCAGTTAAATAATTATTTATTGAGCAACTGCTATGTTGTAGGCGAAATAAGGCAAAGTCTAGGGAATTTCATAAAGAACATTTTAGGCAAGGTCCCAATCACACCACTTAATACTTCGGTCATAAGGCTGTAGCTATTAGCAGTAAAAACTAAATGGCATATTTGGAGCATATTTAAAATATGGCAAATTGGGAAGGGGATGGTGTCAACAACAATTCAAGGATTTCATTAATTGGATATGTGAGGTGGGTTGATTTAAAGCTAAAACTGTCTAATGTCAATTTCAAGCTTAATCAGAAGATAAAGTAATCATGCAAATGCAATTTCAACTCAAGAGGGGACAAGATCTCTTTCAAATCTAATCCTCACCCCACCCACCTGCGTAGCCATGGTGGAGATTAACTGCATTTCACTTTAGCCATACTACTATAATTATCTGCTAGACTTTCTTACTAAAATCAATAAAAGTGACCAAATATTGTAAAGTCTAGGAGTGTATTAACATTTCTATGTGGCATCAGGCAATGATATAAGTGATTTAAAAAATGAATCTCACATTAAATCTGTAAAGAAACCACTACCTACGCTCTATAGATCAACAAAAACAAAATCAACACATTCCACAACACTGCATGGTAAGTGATTTGCCTTTCCTTTGCCATTAGTTTAATAATATAAGTGTTCTAACAATTTATTTTAACTGCTACATGGCTATATAAGGTAACTGAGATCCTAGAGGAATGGTCTTAGAGGAGACCTTGTTTCCCTACAGAAGGAAAATAAAGAAATGCCATAATATAGGGAGAATAATGTTCACCACCAGGTCAGTCTACTGAGTCAAGATTCCAAATTCTTTTCTACAGCTTCCCTATATGTAAAAACAAACTGTTTCTACTTCCCAAAAAACATGATCCTGCAGTGCCTATTCAGCTAAAGTCCCAGTAAATACACTAAGGGTTCTCCTTGAATAAGAACTAAGCTTATAGTTTCAAAATGACATTTCATGGAAGATTTGAGCAGAAGACATTTTGTGTTTGAACCAGAAATCCCAGAACACTGTCATTTAGATATTGTCAGTGTAAAAGAAGAGAAATCCAGCACCAAGGAAGTATCTAATTAAGATGTCAAACCACTGCCTGGAATGACTTGCTTTTCTTGTTCTGCGAGATGAAGTCTTCTCGGTGGAATCGGTGGTATTATTTTTTTTTTTGGCTGCACTGCACAGCACACGGGATCTTAGCTGTGACCAGGGATTGAACCCACGCCCCCTGTAGTGGAAGCTCTTAGTCTTAACCACTGGACCTCCAGGGAAGTCCCCCTTGGTGGTATTATTAATATTCCAGTAGAGCAAAAGAATTGCTACATTAAACGGCAGTGTAACTCCAAGCTTTAAGATGAAACAAATTCACAAGAGACTAAGACTTGGGGGTATTAATTCCTTCTTTTGCAAGTGAATATCCAGATCGTTCTTTTGCAAGTGAATATCCAGATCTTTAAGATGAAACAAATTCACAAGAGACTAAGCCTTGGGGGTATTAATTCCTTCTTTTGCAAGTGAATATCCAGATCTTTCTGGTCTCACTTCTATCCCAATAAAATTTCAAATACTAGTCTTGAGGCTCTGAATGGCTGAACCAGTGAAGTCAGTCAGTTCAAGTACTTGAGTATTTGAATGCCTATTATGTGCAGAATTCTGAATGCTAAGTAGAAGTCCAATACAGAGGAGAAGACACTGCCTGGCACTCAGAGAGGTTACAACCTTTATGAGTGTCCTAGGGCTGCTGTAACAAATTATCACAAACTCCATGACCTAAAACCACAGAAATTTATTCTCTCGCGATTCTGGAGGCCAGATGTCCAAAATCAAGGTGTTGACAGGGCCATGTGCCTGTCAGAGACTATTCTTTGTCTCTTCTCGCTTGTGGCGGATGCTGTTATTTCTTAGAATGTGGCCCTATCACTCTAATCTCTGCCACCATCTTCATGTCACCTTCTGCTCTGCTCTGTGGGGTTGATCTTCTGCTTCTCTCTTTGAAGGACGCTTGTGATTGGATTTAGGGCCACCCAGATAACCCAGGACAATCACTCCATGTCAAGATCTTTAACTTAATCACATCTGCAAAGACCATTTTCTTTATATGGTAATATTTACACGTTCCAGATATTAGGACCTGATCTCTTTGGGAGGCAGGGCTACCAGCCATCTAACTGAAATGACTGAAAACCAAGCAGAGCAACCTACGTAGGTGCTACACTGGGTGGTATCAACAAACTTACTGCCTGAGTTCAGGGAATGTGGTCCAGGTTGCCTAAACTTAGCTGGTTCTCCTGGGACTAGATGAGGCTCTGCTTATCTTCTCTCAGATGTTCTCAAATGATTTTGTGAGCTTCTGAAGGGCCGCTTTCAGCCCAGTAGTCTTTATCATTCTGGCTGTTCTTACGGTCCCTTGCTTATTACATCATCTTAATTTTACTGCACTCCTTTACGTTTTTGTCCCACCCCATTATAATCTGGTACATTTTTTTGTTCCTGTTTTTGTTTGTTTCACGGTACGCGGGCCTCTCTCTGTTGTGGCCTCTCCCGTTGCAGAGCACAGGCTCCGGATGCGCAGGCTCAGCGGCCGTGGCTCACGGGCCCAGCCGCTCCGCGGCATGTGGGATCTTTCCGGACCGGGGCACGAACCCGTGTCCCCCGCATTGGCAGGCGGACTCTCAACCACTGCGCCACCAGGGAAGCCCTTTATTGTTGTTTTTGTTGTTTGTATTGGGGCTAATTTTTTCACGGCTGTAGTGAGCAACTTCCTTATATGACCTGAGAGGCACAGAAAGTTTTCTGCTGCCCCAAATTATTATACTCCAGGACAGGTCACAGTGGGACCATCATTCCATATTTGAAAAGTTTAAAAAAAAAAAGTGAAACTCTAACCAATGGACATCTCAGGGTGTTTAGAGGGCCTGCTGAGCCCTCCAGCCTCCTGCTGGGCACAGTGTGTAGCGTTTCCCCAACACATTCAGACACAGATGCCTCTTTTCCTCTTAAGCTACATGGTGGCAGGAACCATGTCCATTTTTGCTCAACTTTGTGTCTCCAGCATCCAGTCCAGTCCTTACATGTGGATGTGTGGTGGATGGATGGGTAGGTGGATGGATGGGTGGATGGATGGATGGAATAATATCTTGAGAGACTCAACTGCTCTGGATGATCAAGAAAAGGAAAGAGGACAAAGGGAAGGAGAGAAAATAACAAAGGAAGGAAAGGGGATTGAGAGGATGAGAACTGCAGACAGTAGCAGTCAAATTTCTACTACATGACAATTTTGCCCAAAGCCAGTTTTGATCAGGGAGTTGATACTAGAGAACATTTACAGATCCCTTATGCTATATCTTTGTTGGAGAGGTAGTGCTATGGACTGAATGTTTGTGTCTCTCCCAAAATTCATATGTTGAAACCCTAGTCTCCAATGTGATGGTATTTGGAGGTGAGACCTTTGGGAGGTAATTGGGTTTGAATAAGGTCATGAGGGTGGAGGTCGGATGATGAGATTGGTGCCATTATAAAGGTATGAAGAGACCAGAGATCTCTCTCCACCAAGTGAGGATACAAAAAGAAGGCAGCCATCTGCAAAACAGGAAGAAGGCCCTTACCAGACACTGAATCTGCCCACACCTTGATCTTGGACTTGCCAGCCTCCAGAACTGTGAGAGATAAATGTCTGTTGTTTAACCCACCCAGTCCGCAGTATTGTGTTATAGCAACCCAAGCTGAGATAGGCACATGGCACAGTGTTTGGAGTCAGACACACCTGGGTCCAACTCCCAGCTCTACCCTTAACAGCTTCCATTTCCTCACTTGCAAAATGTGGATAACAATGCCTAATTTATGGGGTGGTTGACAGCTTTAGAGATCATTTACGTAAAGACTAGCATCTAGGAATCTCTGAAGAGTTCCTTTCACTATACACTGTTATCTCCCAAGAGTTTTGCAAAGGGCTTCATATAAGCACGTGACTTCGAAATATTACTTAATTGATGTATTTTTCCCTGTAATTAGTTTCTTTCCTCCCTCCCTTCCTTCCTTTTTTCCTTTTATCCTCCTGTTTCTATTGGGTAAAATACAGTCACATAGTTCAAAATTCAAATGAAACACAAGAATATACCATGAAAATTCTCCCTCCTTCCACTGTACCCAGGCATCCAGCCCCTTTCTGAAGCATCCAATTTTACCAGCAAGAGACTTTCGGTCAACAGATGCTTGTAAATTAGGCTTATTCTGGGTTTAAGCAACTCAAAACAAAATGCCCTACTCTTATTCATCACTCCAGAAGGTCTCCCACCAAGGCTAACTTGTTTCAGCTAGTTTGCTACAATTCCTTATGTGGATTCATCAAATAGCTTGGTTAGTAAAGAACCACCACCTATAGTATTCATCCATCACCAGTTTTCAAAGACTCAGAACACTCAGATACATTTGGCATAAAAATAGGACTCAGCACAGCTTGATTCTTTTTAGATGATTGAGAGGCTCTGTATTTCACCGTACTCCAGAGATGTCATTTTTGGTAACTGAATCAAAGTAATTCCCTGGAAAAGAGCAGAAGTGATAGCAAATGGAGAGTTCTGATTTTGGAAATATGCTAGATTACTATTTTTAGCAACATATTAGGATCCAATATTATTCCATAAGAACAGGAGGTAGAACCTGAGATCACTGGGGTTGGCCAGGAGCCGCTGAAATTGACGAGCTCTGAGGATTGAGATCTAAAGAAGGTAAGAACCAAGGACAAGAAGTAGTAGCAGGATACCACCAGGCAGAGTTCAGGTCAGTGACTAAAACAGCTGAGGAGCACAAATGGCCAGGATATGCAAAGATAAACTATTTGAATCTGTGCACCAAGTGATGGAATTTGCAGAGCAAACTTGAATCAGTAGGTAAATAAGAATTAAATTGATGCAAAGGCAAGAGTCAGAAAATAAGATGGGAATTACAAGATGCTCAGACTCTGAGCCCCTTTTCTGGGCACCTGGATCCCTTCCTATGTTCCAAAGGTGATCTGGATACCAAGCCAGAGTTAGTGCCAAACCCATCCCTGGCTTCGGGATCCTCAGCACACACAAACTCTGAGAACTCAGGAGGCCACCCTACCTAGCAAGGACTTGGCAGTAGAATAATGGTAACACGATGCTTCTTGCTCTTGTTTGCTGACATCTCAAATGCACTCTTACAGCCACTTAGTTAGGGACCTACACAATATATTTAGGTATACTAGTTTAATCATTACAGTCAAGTGAGAATTTTGAATTTGGCTGCAGAGCCAGGCAGAATTCAACAGAAATTTTTGAAGAAAAAATTCCATGAACTTTCACCCCAATTCCCACGCTGAGACAAATACTGAAAACATATTACGATAGAAGCAAGGTTTATTTATCCCAAAGACAGAAAAACAAGCGTCATTTTTTTTAGTCTTTTAACTACACTAATCTGCAAAATATAAAAGAAGCTGAAAACATAGGCTCGTAACTTTTTGTTACATTACCATCTCTTTATTATAATCACTGAGGTCAAATACAGTAGGACGTATTTCATCATAACTAACTGTGCCAACCCCTGATGGGCTTTCCATTCTCTACTAATTCACCATTAGAAACTATCATCCTTGATGTGCTAGTGCAGTGTGAGATTTTTCACGAGGAAGGGGGCAGACAGGAAGGGACAGCTCTCTAGAATGTCAATTTGAGGCAGGGACTAAATAGAATTTGAGGTAGAAACATGGGGTCACTGTGCAAAGTGAGAGCCAAGAACTGCCCACCTTTGGGTGTTCTGAGTTTGGGGATAACTCCTTTCTTCTACATCTTCCTTGCATGCATCCCAATGAAAGAATGGAAAGGGGCTCAGTTATGCACTCCGCCTCGACCATAATATCTAGGGTTCACCCTTCAATCCAAACAGGAGCTATGAAGACCTGGGTCCAGGCCAAAATAAGCCTCGGGGACACAATATGAAGGCCACAAAAAGTGTAGGCTATGGAACTTCTGGTGTGAAGCGTCGAGGGAGGTTCAAGTTCTCTTCTTCCTTCTACTGTGGAAAAGCCCCTCTTTTTCAGGAAGTCTCCTGATTAAAGACACCCACAACTCCTGAACGGGCTTTTCCTCCAATTGCAACCCAAAGCTTTACATATGTCTTCATGTCCCTAGAGTTTTCTTGTGCCACTAAATGTGTAAATGTGTAGAGATGAAATTTTACCACCCCCTAGATTCTCTAATTGTTTAATATATTTCTCAATGTCTCATCCATCACATCCTTAAAGCCGTCCATCCATTTATCTTTAGATTTTGAAAATCTGAACATGAGGCCAGCATCTACTTAAATACTTATGCTCAGTATTTAATGGTGAAATTTAAATGTAAGTATAATAAAATATAAACACTGTATACCCCTGCCCCCAAGAAAAGACGCCCACACCATCGAAAGGCCAAGTCCAAGGGAAAGGAAGCAAAGCATCTCCAGCTTGGCCAAGTCTGCTCTAGACTTCTAGAAAAGTCCTATTCCCCCTATCGAAGCCGTAAGAACCAGAAGCCTAAGAAGACCAACCCCGGGACAAGCGAAAGAAGGCAGGGACCAGGTCACTTAGGCCAACCTCCGGCCTAGGCCCCAAGAAGGGCCCCTAGAGCCTCACCACAGTCCAGAACAGTTGCTCACCGAAGTAGAAAGCCCAGAACAGGAGCTAGATCTACGGACAAAGGGTGTGTCACTACATGGAGTCCTTTTTCATACATATATAGAGGAAGAGAGACACCTAAGGGCAAAGACAAAGTAAGTTGCAGTCACAGGGAGGTCCTCTACTCAGGGTTTTCCATTCAGGATTTGTAAGCTCTACCCAGAGCTCTTCCTTGGACATCTTCCTTGAAGAAGAAACAGAGGGAAAAGATGTTCCAAAACCCATTTTTCTTTTGCTACAGAAAGACGACTCTATGAACATTGTTACGTATCACCTTTGATACATCATTTGAAAATCCAGAACATTACAATTATCTATGTATTACAATACGTTATAAATAATGTATAAAAATACATTACAAGTAATGACACCATCCCATTAAAATCCGACGAGTAAAACTCTTGAACACCGACTAGTTTCACCATCTTGCCAGCTTCCCAACTGCTGCTTGCAACACGAGCAGGAATCTAAAATACCAGCAGAGCAGAGGGTCCTTTTTTAAGCCTGATTCAATGTTTGGGTCTCAAAATACATTCACAGAACCTGCAGAATAAGGGTAAATCATCAACGTGAAACTAGACATGTTATCAGGTTCAGCAGAACCTCTCAAAGGGATATTCTTTCTTGTCTTAATTTACACTGCTGGTCCCTAATGAATGGATTTGTGATATTCCATTTACCAGTTGGGTTACTTGGGCCAGATACTTCTCTGAACCCCAATTTCTTCCTTGTAAAATGAGAATGTCACTAACACCTACTACATTGGGATTGGAGCGAGGCTCAAATAAGAGGATGTATAAGATACTGGTGTACAAATGTCTGAGGTTTCTGGATAGTTACCACTTCTCTGAGAAACAGAACACTGAACTATGAATTTTAAGACATAGACTTTATACCCACTCAGACCAATAATTAAGAAACTTAAATTTCTCTTCTTGGCTTTCCCCACCAGTGACTCATTATGAGAGAACTACTGGAGTTGTCTGGATTTTTAAGTCACTGTATACTTCAAAATGTTAGTATTAAAACTACAGTACAAAATTTTAGGTATCATAGTCTACTAGGTGCCTACTCTAAGATTCGAAGAAAGAAGAAAATAACTGTAAGAGCTAGAGGGTCACAGAAATCAATTTCAAATGTAATTTCCCTCCACAGTTATCTGTATCTGCCTAAATTTTTAGAATTACTTATTTATGCATTCTAATTATCAGATTTTCAGGGACTTTCAAGTATGAATCACTTGAAACTCCATCATTCACTGAAACGAATACGTTGACCCACATATTCTGGGTTTTGTAAGACAGGGTAGTATCAATCTCCTACACACACTGCAGGTTTATCTATCCTTATGTATGTCACACCACCCAATAAAAGATATATTTAAAAACAATTAACAGGAAGAATAAGTTAGGACTATAAAATATAGTCTTGTGGGGTTTTTGTTGCCATCAAAGCTCAAATACTTTTTTTCAAGGTGCCACCAGGTTGTCCAACACTTAAAATAGTCTAAATATCTGTCTATATCTTAAGGATATAGACAGCATTTGGTGGCTGTTGACTTACACTTAACCGAGATTATAAAAAACTATTACTGGGATGCCAAAAATGTTACATGGTACTTCATAGGAAAGGAATGCTGGGGCTTAGCAACTGCCCAGAGTCACTCACCAAGGCTATGCTTATTTTGCTATTAGTTTGGACAGGTTAATTTTCAAAAATTCTTCACACAATAAGCAGAAAATAACCTGAATTCCAATAGAATGGGTTATTTCTGTTCAAGTTTGTGGCTACCATTTAAATCATAATTGTAATGTAAACACTTGGCCCTACTTTGTATGTTTACATCACAGGTCCTTAGCCTGACACACAGCCTATTGGCTGACTCTGTTGGTTACCTACCCACGAGCCATCTCCCTTCAGTTTCGTTCTGACACTATGTACTGATAGACATGATGGGCGTCTTCCCAGGCTCAGGGTGCCACTTGATCAGTCTGAGCCGCTCAGAGCAATCACATCCCCCTTGCTAGTGACTAGGTTTCAACATGGCCCTCGGTAGTTACCCTGGGAATCTTCTCATGGACTTCTTTGAAAGTTTTCCTCACTCTTTAAAAGATACAAAAGGCCAGGATGTGGAGAAACTGGAAGCCTCACGCATTACTGGTGGAACCCTCAAACCCACAGAATGCTGTCGCCACCTTGGAAAACAGTTTGGTGGTTTCACTAGAAAGTTTAATAAGGTACCATACAATATAGCAATTCAACGCCTACCTAGCTAGCTACCCAAAAGAAATGAAAACACGTGTCCACACAAAAACTTACGCATAAATGTTCCTAGCAGCATTATTCATGCTAGTTAAAAAACAGAAACAACCCACATGCCCTTCATCTGATGAATAGAAAAAGTACAATATATCCATACAATAAAACACTGCTTGGCAATAAAAAGGAACAAGGTACTGAAACATGCTACAATACGGACGAACTTCAAAAACTTTACGGTAAGCAAAAGAAGCCAGACAAAAAGATCATTATTGCATAATTCCATTTATGTGTGAAATGTCCAGAAAAGGCAAATCTAAAGAGACAGAAACTGCATTAGTGGTTGCCTGAGATCAGAGGGTGAGAAGAGAAATTGATTGCATTGGGCACAGGGGATATTTTAGGGGTAATAAAAAGTTCTAAAAATGGTGATGGTTGCACACCTCTGTACATTTACATATATATATATGTGTGTGTGTGTGAGTGTGTGTGTGTGTGTATGGGGGTGGGGTGGGAGAGAGAGAGAGAAAGGAAGGATTCAATCCTTCCTATCTTAGGTTCCCATGTGGGAACACGATGCTTGAAGCTATCTCAGGACCAGAAGGAGAAAGCCAGCTAACCAGGAACCATGCATGACATTTGCTGAGCTGTTCAATTAGACGCTCTTGAAATAGCCCTAATCCAAATTTATTTAACGTGGAACCAAAAAATAAAATAAAATAAAAATCCTCACTTAAGTATCTCTTACTTGAAGCCAAAAGCATCCCGATTGATACAGACTAGAAGTACAGTCACCAGAGCTTTTCCGGTGGTATATGATTCACATATACATTGAATTTGGAAGATACACATGCTACAGATTGAATGTTTGTATCCCCCCAAAATTCATATGCTGAAACCTAAAAATATCAAAATTACAGTATTTAGAGGCCAGGCCTTTGGGTGGTGATTAGGTCATGAGAGTGGAGCCCTCATGAATGGGATTAGTGTCCTTATAAAGAGCTCTCAGAGAGCTCCCTTGCCTCTTCCACCAGGTGAGACCACAGCAAGAAAATAGCATCTATGAACCGGGAAGCCAGCCCTCACCTGACACAGTACCTTGATCTTGGACTACTCAGCCTCCAGGACTGACAGAAATAAATTTCTGCTGTTTATAAGCCACCGAGTCTATGGTGCTTGGTTACAGCAGCCTGAAGTGACAAAGACAATGCATTTATGGTGATGTATATATATATATATATTCAGACATTTCTAACTAGGTTGCATACTATCTGGTGTGACATGAGATACATTTAAGATGGCACCTAGTAGCTGTTTTACTAAAAACATATTTCAATCCAAGCTTGAACTAGCACTTGCTGTCATTCCAGCCTGTCTCTCCTCTACTTTCTTTCATGTTCAGCATGAATCAAATGGCTTAAACATCCCAAATACATTCCAGTTATCACCCCATGTTTCATCCCTCCACATTTTTGCACATCATATTTTCCAAGCCTAGAATGTTCTTCCCTTTGACTACATGTTAAAATGCTATGCATCTTTTAAATCCCAACTTGGGAAAGTCTTCCCTGATCCCCAAGAATAATCTCTCCCTGCCCTGATTTAATTCTATACCTTGTATATATCACTATTATCACCTCTGTCACATTGTATTGGAATTTGTTTTATTATTACTATCTCCCCTATGGTGAATGCTAAGGGGTATGAAGTTTAAAAAAAAAAAAAGCTCTATCTTATATTTGGGTGACTTTGAACAAATCACTTTACTTCTGAGTCTCAATTTCCTCTTCTGTAAGATAAACATGGATATTATCATCCCATCTCTCTTAGACTACTATGAGACTTAACTAAGATAACATATGCAAGAGCATTTTATCAATTATAAAGCACTGACAAATTTTATTTCAAATAGATAAGGTTTTTTTTAAAGGTATATAATGGCCCACACAAATTAGGGAAAAGATGTGATCTCTCACCATTCATCAAAACAGCTCTAGCCAAGACTACCAATGAGCATCGACCTCCCAAAGGCCGAACCGCGAAGGTCTATTCGCAATCGTCATCTTGCTCAATCCACGAGCAGCACTTGACCCAGACGACCTTGCCTTCCTCCTGGACACACTCTCTTCACTGGGTTCCACCTCAGTGGCAGCCCCTTCTCACTATTCTTTACTTGCCCCTTCTCATCTTCCCCACTTCTAAATCTGGAGGGCTCCAAGGCTCAGTATCTAGACCTCGTTCCTTCCTATACTCACTCCCTTAGTGATCTCATCCAGTCTCATGACTTTACATAGCATTTAAATTTTTTTTTTTTTTTTTTTTTTTGGCCATGTGGCATGAGGGATCTTAGTTCCCTGACCAGGGATTGAACCCGTGTCTCTTGCAGTGGAAGCACAGAGTCTTAACCACTGGACCACCAGGGAAGTCCCTAAATAGCATTTAGTTTCTTCCAACTCACAAATTTGTAGATTTCTTCCCTGAAAACCAAACTTGTGTATCAAACTGCCTAGATGTTTTAAGTATCTTAATGTGCTCAAGCTGAGCTCCTAGTCTCCCCCACCCTGAGTACACACTTCATCTCAGTTCATGGGCATTGGGTCCATTCAGGTGTTTGGGTCCAAAAAAATCTCAGACTTGACTCCTCTCTTTCTGTCATACTTCCTATCCAGTCCACCAGAAATTCCTCCAACCAAAGTATCTTCAGAATTCAATCCTTTCTCACTACCTCCATGCTGCTTTTACCCTTGTCCAAGTTGCCATCATCTCTCACTTGATAGCTGAAATAGGTTCCGAAATGGTCTCCCTTGTTTCTGCCCTTGCCCATCTTTGATCTCGTTGAACCCACCAGCCAGAGTCACTCTGTTACAGCATTAGTTATATCAGGTCAATCATTGTTTAAACACCTTCATTGGTACCCCATCTCCCTCAGTGTAAAATCACAATGGCCTTTAAGGATCCATGTGATCTGCTCACCATACTCCTGTTTCCTCACTGACCTCATGTCCTACCATTGTCCCCTTTGCTCAGTCGACTCCAGCCACTACGCCCGCCTTGCTTTCTGTTGATAAACTAGACGCTTGGCCTGCCTCTGCCTGAATGCTCTTCTGCCTGATATCGTGTGGCTCATTCCTTCATTTCGTTTATATCATTCCTCAGATGTCACCTTCTCTGTGAGGTCTTCCCTGGCCATCCCGTTGAAAATTGCAATCCCCTTTCCTCCGACTCCCCATCTCCCCTTCCTGGCTCATTTTTCTCAACAGTAGTTGTCACCTTTTAACATATATTTTACTGTCACTAGTAAAAGCTCCAAGAGTACAAAAATTTTTATTTCTTCTGTATCCTCAGTGCTTAGAGCAATGCCTGACACATAGATAGCATATTACTTAAAAAAATGAATGAGGAAAGGACGAATGAACAAAGTAGGCTTCATAGTTTCATGATAAATATATTTCTAAACACCTGTATCTTCAACAATAATGGGCAGAAATACCATCAAAGTTTTTAGAAATGACTGACACTTATAAGTCGGGAAATTTGAGGCCATAAAGAAGAAATCAAAGTAAATTTGGGAACACTTAATGTTCCTAAAGAAACTCATAGCAAATAAGTAAGTAGCTATACTTCAATTAAATAAATAAGGAAACGAAACAGTACTCAAAACATAACAAAATATTCAGCTGATCACCCCCTAGACTTATTATAAAGTTCAAAGTTAAATAAATGTTTTCTATTTACTTGTAAGATGCTTAGTATGTGCTGTATTTATCATTTTAGAAGGCAGAGCTGAACATTTAGATTTTCTTCCTATGTAAGTTTCTTGTGAGTGCCTTGGCAGATTTTTCTGGTTTCAATAATTCAAACTAATCATGTCAACAAACAGTTTTAAATAACCAAGACTATAAAATTTGATACTCAGAGAAAAGTTATTAAGTGTACTTGGTTATAACCTAAGAATTAACATCACAGAAAAACTTTAAGGCATTTATCATTTTAAACTCTGTAATTACAAATTTTTATATTAGTAGTTGCTATACTAAAGGTATATAATCTGCTGATTAAAATAGATGTTGTCCACAAACAGAAAGTTGTGGATACATATGGAAGAAAAGTTTCCCATTTTAATATTGATTTATCCCATGTTTTTCTTTTAAATAATTATTATTTCCAGGCAACTCTCTGCTGATAAATTACAAATGAGGATAAACAGTACTTTAACATTCCCATCAGAAACTTCCTAAAGGGTAAATGAATATAATCTCCCTCAAACTGAATTATCATTCAGGGATGGCCATGTATTTTGCTAAATTACAGATCTAGAAAATGAAAATCCAAGACTTTAAACTTCATTTCACAACGATATGCTATTCTTCTAAGTGTTGTATGTACTAACTGTGAGGTTTTTTATTTAAATAAAGACCATTCTATAAAAACTAATGTCAGAAAATGTGCTATAGTTCTTGATTTTCCTCATCAAGAAATCACTGAACCATCACTTTATATCATAGCTGAAAAGTGAATGAACAAAGTTTTTTAAACTATATCTAAGTTTACTCCTCACTGACAACATTGAAAATAGAGAATTTGTGTACATCAATTCTAGAAACTTGCTCTTATCTCAATTTACAGAAATTTCTGTAAGGAAAAGGAAAGGCCACATAGTACAAGAGGAAGTCATGACCTTCGGTAACATGTTTATACGTAACAAAACTTAATAAACGTTGTTTTTTATCCATGCTTAACTGGATAAAAAACTTGAATAGAACATATTTCTAGAGAAAAGAACATATCTAAACATGTGAAAACTTCTATCCAAACTGACTTTGAATATTTCAGTGAATACTTTTGGTTAATGTGGCTTGAAACTTGCAAGGCAGTCAACAAAGAAAGTTGGAAGTATCAAAACATCACTGATTCGTTGTGAAAGGCAATAGTAGTAGCTTTTATTATAACTAAACATACTTACAGATGCTTACCCCTCTGTTAAGTTTTTTCTTACATATATGGTTTTAAAAAATATATTCCCCACAACAACTTCATGGGATAAGTGTTATGCTCCCCAATTACAAATGAGAAAACTGAGACCCCAGGAAAGCAAGTAAACTGGCCAAGGTTATCAAGATGAGGATTCAAACTCGGGTCTGTTTCATTCCAGAGTCTGTTTCTAAACCTCTGAGCCCAATGCTGGGTGGCCATTAAAACAGATTCAAAGATATTCACATCAGACATTTGTAGGTAAAACATTTGTTGGAAAATAATACTGCACTCTACACACACACACACACACACACACACATACACACACCCCAAAATATTCCAGCAGATAAACTTTTGTTGAAAACATTTCAGGAAATCTGACGTTTCCATGCAACACACTTTGCCGAAAGTATACTTCACAGAAAATTTAAAGCCTATTTCTTGAACTAATACTCCCTGAGCTAAACAGTCATACAAAATAATTGTTATTAATACACATAAAGTTTTCCATGTCAGTAACTCCACTGTTCCACAATTTAAAAATGAACTTCACAAGAGAGGATGCTCCTTAATTACAGGAGCAATCAACAAATCACAAAAATCTTAAAGCTAGAAGATTTCTTCAAGTTTCTTTAACCTAACCCTTCATTTTATAGATGACAAACTAAAGTCCAGGAAGATGAAGTAATTTGTCCAAGTTTCTACAACTAAAAAAAAGCACATCATAATACTTTTTACTTATAGCAGGATAAAAATATTTCCAATTCCCAATTATCTTTCTGACCATACCTTAACATTTCTCAATTACAGTAATATATCAACGATATTCTCCATCTGTAGCATTTAAAACCACCTTGAACTTGAATCATTTTGAGGATCAAATCCTACAACTTAAATCATTTCAAAGCAACCTATTCTAAACAAAGAAAACTCTCACTTTCCATGGCAAACAACTGCTAAACAAGGAAAGTAAATACTGTATCAAAATACTTTTTATATTACCAAGAGTATTTATGTGAATTTCGAATGGCTTTCTCACAGAGATGATCAAGAATGAATTATAAGACATAAAAGAAGGAATATAAGACTCTTAATGACCACTATAAAAACTTAATGTCTACCATAAAGATTAAACAAATGTACAGTTTGTTGTTATTACATAGTAAAGTTTTTATTCTAACAGAACTTATTGTACTTTATATTGACTCCCAGCTAGTAGGAATTCATTTCCGTCTGACCACTTTTGGATTTTGTTTACCAAAATGAAATGTCAAAAGTGAAAAAAAATTAATGCAAACCACAAAAGTCCTGCTACGATAGAAACATTCAATGTGATATTTAAAAGCAAAATCCATCATAAATAAAATAGGACATTTGCCTCTTGGACCCATCATTGTTACATAACTGTCCTTAGTAAGTATATAATCCATGTTCATTATGTGTAATCATATCGAAGACACTGTCAGATTAATAAAATTTCCTTAGAAGTACCCAAATCATCATTCCAGATGAAAATGAACCTACAAAAACCAGTTCAAAACAAGGAAATCCAAAGTCATAAATCACTTTGATCAGGCAACAGCTCAAAATAACTAGGCAATTCTCTAGTGGCGTAAGTACCAGCTCCAAAATGAAGTGCTTGTAGAGTATTTAAAAAGCAACATACCTTCTTTAAGGTGGAGAATTCCCAGTGATCAAATTGTAGTAATCCACATAGGGAAGGCATCATCAAAAATCGCAACAACTTTTAAGCAACTCCAAAGAAAAAAGTTTGGTAAGTTTCATTCAGGAATGACTTGACGTTGTATTGGTACTTCCATAACATTCACTGATAGAAAGATCCAGTAAGAACAATGCAGTACGAAGGAGTCAGGGCACTCATGATGCTTTCTAGATGCTGACAATAGTATTCACACCTATACAATTGAAATTAATTAGTGTTAGCTTCCAAGTCACTCAACACACTCATAGTTTCTTTTAAAAAAGTAACCTTAGCATTAATATATTTCTTTCTTTGACACAAAAATTCAAAACTACATAGCTCTGGCCATTGAATCGTTTCTAGCTGCAAGTTTTAATAATGGATACTACCGTACGAAATCACAGCTTTAAGAAGTTCGAATAGACTATGTTTGGCTCTTTCCTCCAGGTATTAGCAGCACAGTTTGATGTTTCATCTGTCCGGTCAAACTGTAAAGGTGGGAGATAAAGGCAAAGGGTGGGAGGAAAGCTTCTAGCTCCGGGGTGGGGATAGGAGTGGGTAGCAGTGATAAATTAATTACCTTGGTATTTGGAACGATCTCACAAAACAGACCTGAAGATAATGACCTAAATTTGCATTTTCTAACTCAAGAGCCCTGTTCCACACATTCCCAATATTTAAACACTGCTAGAACATACCACGTTCGCCCACTTTCAACAAACTCCCAATTTCTGTCCCTAAATGTCTTTCTATGAACCAAGTGACTGGGCGGATAAACAACTTTGTGATAAAGTGGGAAAGTGCTGAAAGAAATGCCCTATAAAGCGGAGATGTTTATTAGGTGCACAGTGTTCGCCTCATCTGAGCAAGAACCAATCCAGAAACACTGCGAAGTGAAGCTACTTGGGAAACAAAGTTAAGGAGTCTCCTTTTGCCTATAAACACAGAGGGAATTGCGCTGCCTCTCCACCCCGCAGAAGCTGCAACAGCCATCCCTCTTTTGGGCGGGCGTGGCAGACAGAAACAAAAGGTTAAAACACAAAAGGCGGGGCGGACCGCTGGGTCTGTGGAGCTTCAGGCGCTCGCGTTCCCCTTTCTACTCAAACACATTGAAATGGGGCGGGGGTGGGGGCCCGCGTTAAGTGAGAGAGGTGATGATGGATCGCCAGCACCGCGTAGGTTATTCTGGGTGGGTCGTGAAACTGAGAGGGGTGGACGGGATGGCCGACTCTAACTAGTGGTCCAGGCCCCATCCCTCCATCCCTGCATCTCTGACAGTCGAGAACCTGTGGCTTCTTCCTCCAACCTATCCCAGCCCCAAAGAAAACTTTCTGAACTCCTACCTGTTTGCTCTAACACCCTCGACCGCAAACACAAGAGTCCAATACCCTACCACCCAAACCTCTTCTGCGTTCTCGCGCTGCAGCTTTGGGTATGGTGCGTTGGATCTGCGCAACGCTTCGCCGGCTGTTAAGTTATAAAATGGTGAGGGAACGACCCCCGCTTCCATATCTCTTTCCTTGGCAGGACCAAAGTCAGACCCGGCAAGTCCCAACCATTTCAGCACGCTTCCCTCCGGTCTGCGCGCAGCTAGGAGAAAGCGAGGCAATGCCCCCTTGAGACACCCTTCCCCCCATCCCCCCAGCTCCTCATATAAAGAGGCACTTGAGAGAAATGCCCGCCTGGCTTTTGCCCATTAGAAATAAACAAATAAAACAATCTGTGCAAGTTCCTTAAAGAACAAAAGAGAAGGGAACAGGGGAAAGGAGGTACAACTTGGCCAAACTTCGCCACCGGACTGCTCCTCGGTCCTCCGGAGGGCGGGGAGCGGGGCGCGTTGCGGGGGAGAGAGATAAACAAGACAACAGTCCCCACTCACCTTCTTCCCCACTTCGTCGCACTTCTGAGAGACGTCTCCCTTGTCGCGGTCCTCGCGGCGCTCGGACACTTTTGTGTGGCCTGACAGCGGAGAAAGTCGCGGCGGCAAAGTTGCGAGAGGGAGATACCCGCGCGTCCGGGGGAGAGGGGAAGAAAGAGAGTTCATCAGAGTTCCCCCTTTTGTTCCAAGTCCCGGAGCAGACAAAGAGGCGGCGAGCGGCGGCAGGTTTCTCCCTCTCACCCCTTCTTCCTCTCTCTCTCCCCTCCCCTCCCCGCCCCCTCCCTCTCCCCGCATCTCCCGCCCGGCCTCCGGGAACCTCGGAGGCGAGCCTGGGCGGCTCAGTCCCCAGCCCATTGCAACTCTGCCCCGACCCTCTCCTCCCACTACCTCGCCCGAAACTTTCCCCGGGATATGCCTGTCCTGGTCCCCTCCACACCCATCACGCTGTCTAACGCGCTCAAGTCTGCTGGGGGAGAGGGGGAGGAATCTCCAAAATCATTGTTTCCGGGAGATGCACCTCTTTGTTTGCACTTTCCCTGCCAATCAGTGTGAGCAGTCCACTTTGGCATCGAGTTTCTGTCAGTTTTTCCCCATCCCAAGAGACAAAATCCGAAGGGCAAGGGGTCAACCACAGAAGATAAAAGCGCTCACACAATTGGAGGTGGGGTGCACCCTAGGCTCTCCATCCTGGTTCCTACCCTCGGATCACCCCCTCCACCCGACACACCAAAACAACTCAAAGGGGCATCAAGAAGTGTTAGAAAACTCTCCCCCCCCACGCCCACCCCCACTCACTCTGTCCCTTGGGAGCTCCCTCTAATCCGGAGGACAAAGCCCAGCTCGGGGTCCCACTGGGACCTCCACCCCTAGGGGCTACCTGTTGCTGCAGGCGCTGCGCGACTCGGTCCAGGGGCGCCGAGGGCGGATTCCCACCTCGAGCATCGCACCCACCTCTCAGACCCCAAACTTCTCCTAACCTCAGACCGAGACTGCACGGCTCTCCGGGAGACCGCGCTCCCTCTGACCCTGGAGCCAAGCGCTCCTCACCGGCTCTCTTCTCTACACCACTGCCGTGTCCTCGCTCCAAAGATCAGACTCAGGGTCCCTGGCTGCCTCCCCATCCTCTACCCCCTGGCGAGGCCGAACATCCCCTCTTTCCGTCCCCTCCCCCACTGCCTTGCCCCGGGCAAATCGGGTGTCTCGGACCAGGAACAGCTCCGCACTCTTCCCCAGGCCCTTTACCAGTCGTTCCCCAACCTCCAGAACTGGGGACCCCATCCTCATCTCCCCCATCCTGAGACCCTCATCCCAGCTGCGGGCCACAGTACTGGCGCCCTGAGTGACTCAGGGTAGCGCTAATTTTCCTTCTAGATCTTACTAGAATTGAAGAGGAGGAAAGCCGGAGATGGGGGAAATGGGAGAGAATGGGGGCCCGCAATGGGAAGCATTTTCTAGGGCAAAGGAAAACAACAACAACGAGCATTCCAAAGCAAACATCCACCCTCCAGGACGTATCCGGCCCATCGCCCACCTTCGCCTCCACCCTTTCTCCTTCCCCATCCTAGACTTGGGATCTTTGGGTCGTGAAGTTTGGGGGTAAAGGGATGCGGTACAAGGAGGCTTGGGAACCTGGGACCAGTGTCCAGGGTTGGGGTGGAGGTGGGGGATGCCTGAAGGAGGAGGTGCGGGAAGGAGCGAAGAGCCCCTGCTGAGTCCGGAATGTTGCGGCCGACGGTCCCGGTACTCTCCCGGCGACTCCTCGCCAGGTCTCTCGCCCAGAACAGAACAAAGACGCCGCGAGGAGCGCTTCTGTCCTCGCCTCCCGGGGCCCGCACCCCGCCCTCCGCTTTGCTTGCACGAGCCCACGCCGCTCTCGGAAACTTTGCAACCAACTTCCCCCAGAGTTAGCGCGCGCGGCGCAGGGAACAGAAGAAGAAATGGGGAGAGTCGTACCCGGGGACCAGAGATGCCCTCTTCCCCGTCCCCTCCCGGACGAGGAGCAGCACTCCTGGCGCCGCCGCTCCCACCCGCGCGCAGGGTGACCCACGGTGCAAGGGCCAGAGGAGCACACGTTTTCCCCGGCTCCCTGAAGAGAACGAAGAGGGTTTTCGTTTGGATGCGTGCAGGGCTGGGTAGTGAGGTCGAGGAAAGAGGTGGCAAATAGAGAAGCGGGCGGAGGGCGGTGGCTCGGACTGCGCGGGAGGCGAGGGCGCGGGCGCGAGCGCGAGTGTGAGCCGCGCCTTTCGGGCCGGGTTCCTGCGCGCCCCGTCCGGCCTTCCCAGCTCGGCGAGCAGCCGCGAGGCCGCAGAGTCAGGGCCCGGGGTCCGGGGCCGCCCGGCCAGCCTCCTGGCGCATCGGCCTGCTCACCTGCCCGGAGCCTGGACACCTGCGCCGCCTCCTCCTGGAACCTCGGGTCTCCTGGGCGGCTCCTCGCCTACTGGGAACTCAGAAGCCTCATCCTAGGTTAGGGATCTTGAACGCTCCACAACCAACCGCAAAGAGAAAACAGCCCCTATCCACTCCTGTCTGGCACATTTTCTTCTTTGTCTAATTATGATGACTTCCAGAATTGTCTTTTTAGGAGAAGTCTCCCCTCCCCTCCCCCCTCCCCCCGCGACAAACCCTTACTTTCCGCTCTTCTCAGGGATCTGCTTGGAAAATAATGAAAAGGCAGTACTTCGAGACAATTCAATTCTGCTGCCTCTCAAAAATACTCGAGTTATGGGGTAAATCAACGAAGAATTGCTAACTTCTAAATAATACCCAATACTCCACTGACTGTTGTGGCCTAATTGAATCTATTAAAACATTACCAAACCTTTTGAAAATATCGACTGATTGTTTCTCTCTTTTCTTAAGAAATGAGGGGGAAGGGCCGTTTGCCAGGTGAACAGTCAATATGGCTTCAAGAAGGTTTGCTCCCTGCTTTATGAAACACTCCTGTCAGGGCTGTTCGAAGTATCTCTTTCCCAACCTGCTTGCGGGGAAAACAAGTGATCTCCTCCCAAGAATCTTGGTCCTTAACTGGTCAGAGCTCCCCCGTCTCCACTCCTGGGCGTCTCTGTGTACGACAATAGCCACTGCTACTTTTGAAAAGGATGCCATCGTTTCTCAGATGCCACCATATTATTAATATTTTTAAATTAATTAAAATGGTGGATATACCAGAGCCAATGGACTTAGAAATCCAAGTATTCTCTCTGAACTCACAATGTGAGCACCACACTTGGGACTCCACCCCTGCCATTCCTATGGCAGGCTGACAGCATCCTACAGCTCTCCCTTCTCTGCTTCTCTGTTCAAGGGCTTCCTTGAACAGAAGAAGACCCCACTTTGCTAGTGCAGGAGGGCAGGCTAGAGTGCCAGGCAGAAAATGCCCCTCAGAGAAGCCCTCAAGCAATCGAGGATGCAAGTCAGTTTAAAACTACCCCAGCTTCCTCACCTGGAGGTAGGACTAGACTTACGAAGTTGTATTCTACACTGTCTCCCACAGGTCCTCACCTTTTAGCCTCAGTTTCCCACAGCAGTAACTTGCTCTCTAAGGAACCCTATGCTGGCACCCTTCCTTACGTGTCTCCCTGTACGTCTAATGCTTTCTGCCATCACATCCCAAACAGGCCACAGTACTTGCCCTCGAATGCTGGTCTCATGGTCGTCTTCTGCCTGAGACACCTCTGCCTAAGACACCTTCTGCCTAACTCAGCCTAAGACACCTCTCAGATATGTGCTTTTTAAAGGGAGGAATCCACTCTATTCAGAGAACGAAGTTACAAAATCAGATTTTTCCCTGGAAAAGAGGTTATTTCAGCGATGAAAAGTGTTTAAGTTATCTAGCTTACTTTCTGGGTCATACTTTAAAATTAGATATTTTACTAAATAAAGTATAGAATCGTACCTCGTGTGTGTGAAATTTTTGTACATAGATTCATAAGAAAAGAAGTTCTTTAAGTCTGATGCCAGCAGACAGCAAAGCAACAGCATGTTCTATTAGAATCACCTTTTTTAAAACTGAATTAGAAGTAACATGGAGGGCTTTTTTTTAGCCTCTGATGAGAGTTAAGAAAGATGACAAACACATCTCATACTATGTCTCAGTGTGACCTAGTCAGTAATATTTCCAGTGAGAGATACTACGGTGTTTTTCACCAAACTTCTCACAGCATAAATTGGCCAACTGTTGCAACAGTTTTTATGAAATTATATATTAAATCTTATTCTGCTCTTAGCCATCATTATGAATAAGTCCTCAAGTATCCACATAATTAAAAGCCCCAGTGCCATCCCTAGCTCCTAGAACTTTCCTTCTTAGGTTGCTTTCACTGCTGTTTTTCTTAAATTCTCCCTGTGATGGTCCTCAGTGCTAGTCACCAAATTTTTGTTGTTCTCCCTCTGGGCACATGTTAGGAATGCAATTCCCTACTCCCCTTGAATCAGATGGGGCCATGTCATCTGTTCTGGCCAATGAAATGCGAGCAGAAATAATAAGTGTCTTTTCCAGGTGGAAGCTTTAAGAGCCAGTGTATGATTTCATGTGTCCCTTCTCCATCTGCCTCCGTGCTGGATAAGGTTGCTGATTTGCCCTGGGTACCAGGGTGAGCCCCCTCCACAGCCAACCTCAGTGATCATTTTGTGTTAGAAAAACAGTAACCCTTTCTTGTCCTAAGCCACTGAGATTTTAGGGTCGTCTGTAATCACGGTACAACCTGGCTGCTTCTCACTTGTTCAGATACTCTCAGTCATTTATTTTTACAAAGTTATACTTCTGGTTTCCTTATGGGTTTGGGATCTTGGAAAGTCTATACAGTAGCTCCCGTGAACTTCCCATAATATTTTGCAGCTGGACTTCAAGTTTAACGGTACTGTGCTGGGTAAATTGTTTTAGGAAAGATTAGTTTATCTTCTTGTTAAACAAATAAAAGCCTAGCAACAAATTACGAAGAAGGGGGTAGGATTCTGTGGAGTCTGGCACACTGCACTTTTGCATCTGCCCTAGAAAGAGTTGACTTTCCCCAATCTTTGTCATTGGCTTACCAACTTTCAGAACGTCTTTAACCGACACGGTAAACTCAACGAGTCTTTATCATGCTGCGTTTTAAACTAAAATTCTTTCCACAAGTCATTTAACCTTTGGTGAAGTTTTATTGGTTTTACTTACCTAATAAAACTGAGAAGTACTCACCTACTTCATGGGGTTGTTATGAGAATTAAATGAGATCTTCAGGTCCTTAATCGAGGGGCTACATGTAATAGTGGCTACCGTTCAGTTACAAATACTTCATAGCTTATTTATCAATTTCCCTGGGTCAGAAACATTAATAAGGAGGCTTGCCTGTTCTGAAATGTTTTTTCATTTTCTTAATATCCCAGCAATAATCACTATATTGCAAAAATATTGTTAAGAATGATGAAGAGCACATCTTTTTCCTTTCCCAAGAGATATCTGGAAAATTGAAACCCCGTTTTAGTTCTAAGCCCTAAGGACTGTCGGTTTTACTTGTACTCTTGTTGTTGCTACTGTTATTGTTTCTAATTATTTCCATTTCCTCTGGTAAAATCCCAACTCCATAGCCTCGAATGTAAGGTCCTCCACATAAAGCCTCCCCACCCCCTCCATCTGTATTTTCCATCAACCTGACTCATACTACATGCCCTGATAATACTAAATTGCTTGTAGCAATGCCGGGTCAGGCTTATGCACTTTTACTCATGCTGTTCTCTCGGAAGACATTTATCCCACCTTTTTCCTATCTCTAATCCTTACTTGCCTTTCAGATCCTTCTACACAACCATCTCCTGGGATAGGTTTCCTTCCAGAAACCCCAAGTTGGACTAACTGTCCCTCCTTCATTTATCCCACCAAATATCTCTATCCTTTCAGGACGTAGTAGAATTTTTATTAAGAATGTGAGTTTTAGGGCTTCCTTGGTGGCGCAGTGGTTGAGAGTCCGCCTGCCGATGCAGGGGACACGGGTTCGTGCCCCGGTCTGGGAAGATCCCACATGCCGCGGAGTGGCTGGGTCTGTGAGCCATGGCCGCTGAGCCTGCGCATCCGGAGAGGCCACAACAGTGAGAGAGAC
The DNA here is from genome assembly GCF_003031525.2 of Neophocaena asiaeorientalis asiaeorientalis. Lineage (NCBI taxonomy): Eukaryota > Metazoa > Chordata > Mammalia > Artiodactyla > Phocoenidae > Neophocaena > Neophocaena asiaeorientalis. The sequence goes on along the minus strand of NW_020171827.1, from coordinate 1,052,165 downwards.
CAGCGTACTGCAAAAAAAAAAAAAAAAAGAATGTGAGTTTTAGAATCATCAGCTGGGTGTGTATCACCTGGCGTTGCCACTCATTAGCTACGTGACTGTGATCAAGTAACTTTACCTTTTTGACCTCAGTTACCATGTGTAAGATAACATAAGACTCCCTGCATCATGGGATTGCATGGATAAAATGTCATCAAAAATGTAAAGTGCTAAGCATATAAACCTGACAGTAATAAAACAGCTGTCATTTATTGAGTGTTTCTTATCTCTAGCAGATTTAAATAAAGTTAAAGTAGTAAAATAGCAGATGGTGAAATTTCATTTTGATTCTCAGCTTTTCTTCTCTGATATAAAGGTCTGGAACTTCAGTAAAGTATCTTCCTTAAGGATGCTGGGCATTGAAAACAAAAGCTACCCAAACTCTCAAGAGACGATTGTGCTCTAAGTGTTATACCAGAAACTAGATTTCCTAATCAACAGTGCTTCAGTCTTTATATCAATATATATAGGCCACAGTAGACCATTAGAAGGTTCAGAAAGAGCAAGGAATCTAATGTATTGTCCATGTATTGGACTGAAGAGTATTTCATCCAGGCTACAGTGGAGTTCTGCTCTATGTACTGTATGTAACTGAATAATATACAGTAATTCTCCATTTTCCCAATAAGAAGATTGTTTTAAAAGTTTCTTGGCCAACTTAAATATACACACTTTTAGATCATGTGTCTACTTATTTAATATGCTTCCATATTTTCGTCACATTAATAAATTTAGAAATAATAATTCCGAAGTATTTCTGTTTTTGCCACTCACAATTCATGAAACAATTTTATTTTCTCTTCTCACACATCTTTGTCATCCCCATAGCCACTGTGGTTCATTTATCTCTCATTATCAGAGCCCATCATCTTTATTTCTATTTAAATTGTTGAAAACACAGCTCTTCTGGAGCTGACGTTGATACTGAAAATGGAAATTTTATCCCAACCTACAAATATCATTCACATAACATTAAAAAAAAAGTAATCATCTTTCCTACAGATGTATAGCTGAGCTAGCCACAACACGAAAAGATTTGTTTCACCTTGAAAAGATTTGTTTACAAAGACAGCAAAATTTGATCATGAGGTCTTATCCCCAGGATAAAATTTTTTAAATAATTAAGTCTATATTGAATACCTTAGCCTCCTTCATTTCTAGTTTGTTATATGACCTCCATAAGCATTAGAAACCAGATTGAGGCCCAAAGATTGAGGGTAATGTGGCTTTGCCAAGTATAATTTGTTGTTCGAAATAAAATAATTGAGAAATTGAGAGATTACATCATAGGGTCTTTTAGGTAAGGCAAACTCCTCTTCTGAAGGATCATTTTGGGGGAAATATCTTACCTGACATTTAGGAAGGTACTGGCAGTAATCTGTCTTGTCACATGCAGCCTTTTTCCATATTAGTGCAAGAGAGATCCTGACAAATTCCACCCTCCATCTGTCCAAGACAATCCATCAGCGTCTGCTTGCATTTCTTTTCTAATTTTTATACATTTATTTATTTATTTATTTATTTATTTTGGCTGTGTTGGGTCTTCGTTGCTGCATGTGGGCTTTCTCTAGTTGCGGCAAGGGGGGGCTACTCTTCGCTGCGGTGCGCGGGCTTCTCATTGCGGTGGCTTCTCTTGTTGTGAAGCATGGGTTCTAGGCATGTGGGCTTCAGTAGTTGTGGCGCACAGGCTTAGTTGCTCCCCGGCAGGTGGGATCTTCCCAGACCAGGGCTTGAACCCATGTCCCCTGCATTGGCAGGAGGATTCTTAACCACTGCGCCACCAGCAAAGTCCCTGCATTTCTTCATGCATTACAACTCCTTAGTTTCTGTCTTCCCATCTGAACCAAGGATCATATTTCCATGTCATTATTCTAGAAGATTCTATAACAGCATGGCATCTTTTAAAAAACAGATTTAAACATTTCCCTCTGTTGAGGTTTTTTTTCTCCTTCTCTTTCCAGCAATTTGGCCCATCCTGCTGTTGCTCACCCAGCTCCTATCATCTAACCGTCCCTGCATTTGCACTCTTATACTGTATGCGTCCCAGTGGAATCAAGTTTCCATCCATTATAGAGCTTTCTCTGAACCCCTCTGCATGAATTAGGTGGCTGGCACCTTTTTTAGGAAAATGTACATCACAACTTCTGATTACGACTCATGTTCTTGGATGATTACCCTGTGTATGAAGCAGTCCTTCCGGCTAACATGATTATGCGACAGTAATTTCTTTAACTTCAGAGGGTAAAAGCCTGACACTGTTCCACGTGAAATGGCATAATTTTTGGTTTTAATTCCCGATTCTCTGTTTCATGACATTTATCCCTGATATCTAACTTTGATAAAATCTTTAACCAAAGGCAAATACAATTTAATGGAAATAGTCTTACCTGTTTTCTTCCAATTTTGCAATATTTTTGGCTCTAAAATCCATGTAATTTTGCCGTTGCTTAGTATTTCCTGTGGAAATACTTATTTGAGATGATAACAGCCTTAAATAAGAACAGAACTGCTGAATATTTTGTTTTGTGGAGAAAGGTATTATTAGACTTTCTTCTCCAGGCTAAAAACAAAAAATCAAGGTCATCCTAGTCATAGAAGTTTCTCAGAAAGACATTTTTATTATAGCTTTGACTTAATCCAGGAAGCCTATCACTAATAGATACAATTAAAAAGAACAAGGGATAAACAAGGTGGCTTTTTCCCCAGCCACCTGCTATCTCTCCCCTGCTTTCTATTTTATTGTCCTGTATATCAATAGTAACACTGATTATACTTTCTCTAACATGATTTGGAAGAGTCCATCTTTTAACTTTGCCTGGGTTATCACCTACTTTGGGGTTGGATGCCCTATACACTCAGCTTAGATATTCCTTTCTCATTTCAGTTTATGTTAGTTCATAAGAGATTTCCTTCAGTTTTATAGTATTTTCTTCTCTCATTATTTATTTAGTTTGCTTTTTATTTGCTGGCAAGCTTAGCCCTCATAAAAAGGGCTAGAGACATCCATTGATCAAGAGCACAGGCAGGAATTCTGATAACAGCACTTCCCGCCCTATAAGAGGAACCACTTGGTCCTTGTTGCAGCTGGGATCACAGTTGACCTCATAAATGGTTGCCAGTAGCCTCCACGGAACAGACCCTTGTCTTTAAGGAACTGTGCTAGAGCCATCATCCTATTTAAACTAGGGCAAAGAGGCAACCATTTGTCTTCTCCTTCAGAGCCAGCAATTTTTCCCTGTAATAAATGACTTCATTTTGCCACTGGAGTTACAGAGGTTAAATTTACAGCTAAGTGCAATCCTTTACTCATTACAGCAACTTCCAGAGAGTTCACTCATTTATTAGCAAAAATATCACTTTGAGTCAGGAATAAAGGTGCAGATGTGCTCATCCAAAATTACTAAGAATAAGGGTGAGAGTCTGATGTGGAAAAATATACAGTATTACACCAAAAGTACTTCCCCTCTTTTTCTCCTAAATTTAAAATAAAGTAATAAGACATTTAACAAGGGGTTTTCGTGTTTTCATGCCCAGTTTCTTCCCAAGAATTAATCCTTGGTTTTCTTCTCTTCCTGAACTACACCCACCTATCTATGCTGACTCTATCCACTACGGCTTTGAGTTTCACAACCCCTATCCCTGTACCTCCAGCCCAGATTGTTCTTCCTTGGCCCAAACACCTATAAATCCAACTGTTCACTGGAGGTTTTCACTCACAGGTCCCACAGATACCTCTCATTTAACACAGCTTAAGCTAATTTTACCAGCTTTTTCTCAAAAATCAGAAACTCTCCCCAACAATCCTTCTTATTAGCTCTACTACTATTTAACCAATTGTGATGGATAATTTTATGTCAACTTGACTTGGCTAAAGGTTGCCCAGATAGCTGGTAAAACATTCCTGCATGTTGTTTGTCAAGGTGTTTCCAGAGGAGATTAGCATTTAAACAGATTGACTAAGTAAAGAAGATCACCTTCACCAATGTGAGTGGGCGTTATCCAATCCATTGAAGGCCTGAGTAGAATGAAAAGACACAGGAACGGCCAATTTGCTCTCTCCAAAGAAGCTTGGGACATCCATCTTCTCCTGCCCTCAGACCTTGGTGTTGCGGGTTCTCAGAACTTTGCATTCAGACTGAATTCTACAGCTGGCTTTCTTGGTTCTCTAGCTTGTAGTCTGCAGATGGCGGGACTTCTCAGCTGACTCACAAGATTATAACCCATATATATTCTCCAGAGAAAGAGAACCAATAGGATATATAGATATACACACTAGTAAAGGGAACAAAAACAACAAAAACGTGGGAGTTACTCAACACTTTTCCCCTCCCTCCTCAGTCCACAACTAAATGCCTAAACACTCAAAAAGAACAGTCAGTTTTATTTCCTTAGCATCTCCAACATGCTTCCCTTCCTGCCCCATAGCTACTACTCAATTCAGGCCCTCATCATCTTTCAACTGAACAACTATAACGGTCTCTGTTATAGACTGGATGTTTGTGTCTCCCCAAAAGTCCCACGTTGAAGCCCTAAATCCCAGTGTGGCTTTATTTGGAGATGGGGCCTCTAAGGAAGTAATTAAGGTTGAATGAGGTCATAGGGGTGGCGTCCCGATCTGATAGGATTAGTTTCCTTGTAAGAAGGGACACCAGAAACCTCTCATTCTCATTCTCTACGCACACAAGGAGGAAATGTCATGTGAGGACACAGAAAGAAGGAGGCCATCTACAAGCCAGGAAGAGAATCCTCACCAGTAACAGACTCAGCCAGCACCTTATTCTAGGATTTCTAACCTCCAGAACTGTGAGAAAATAAATGTTCTGCTGTTTAAGACACCCAGTCTGTGTTATTTTGGAATGGCGGCCCAAGCAATTCCAATACAGTCTCCAAACCAGTCTCTTCTTCCGTGGTCACCCTGGCGCCATGTCCAAACAATCTGAAGCACTGTCCCCAGAGTGACTTTTATAAAAATGGCATGTTGATCACATCATTTATTTCCTTAAGAAAAAAGAAAAGTATTAATGGCTCCCTACATTGCCAGAGTCCAAACTCAGCCTCCTCTGTGATCTAGCCATATCTAGCACCCTCCCCTCATTCCTACCATCTCCCCTCCCCACATATAAACATCTCCATCCACATTAAATAACTTACAGCACGCTGTGTCTTTTTCTGTCTGTGCCACTCCTACCCTCTACCCCTCTCTCCTTTAACTTGGCTTCCCTTTCTCATTGAAAACATGCAAGAAATCGAACATTCCCCATGCCTCATACAACCATTGAACCTCATTCACATCACTATTACAACACTGACCAACTGTCTAGCAGGGTTTATACATGTCTTCCCTACTAGGTCGTGTGCCTCATTTATCATTGCCTTTCTAGTGCCTAGCACAGTGTCTGGCATACAACAGGCACTCAATGTTTGTTTAATTGGAAGAATGACCTAGGTAAAATATCAACACCGCATTTCTGCTCCTACTACTTCAAAAGTGGATGACCTTATTTTATCTCTGTTGACTTTGAGTTTGCTAAAATTATCTCATCACTCTGATCTGTCAAGGTTTGGGTTTGTTTTCTTTTCTTGGCAGTTAGATCTAATATAATGGATCCACCAATTACAAATTCTGCACCTTCAGCTAAGTTATTGATTTCATAAAAGGATTAATATGTCCTGGTGAGAGCCCTGAGAAAGGGCATTAAAACTCTCCCTCTACTTTGAAATCAATTCATTAACTGATTACTTTCACATTTCACCCGCTTACTTATCCACCTAATTTACTGCCACAATCCATTATAACTTTTTTCCCTAAACCGTATCTGCCTAAGGGTAAACCTGGTCACAAGAACGTCCCACCCAATATGTCATGCTTTAATCTGTAAAGTTATTGTTTCTTCTTCTACCCCCTCCCTCACTGTTTAAGATATACACTAGTTTTTAGTCTGTGTACACTTGGTATTTGATAAAGTTTACTCTAAACATTTTAAGCATTTTATATATACTTTGAAATTGAATTTCAGCTCAAATTATAATGTATTATATTTCCATGATTTTTGCTACATGTGAAGCTGAGACTTTCAGAACACAGATTCTCAGTGACCCCGTGCAGAACAAGCTTTAGTGATATGCTGTTGGCCTCAACTGAAGGATATCAAAGACCCAGAGACATGAAAGTTATTTTTGTGTCTATTGTAGCGATGTTGCCAAGGACATTTTCACTATATCATACCGTGTCCTCTTTATGTGAATCTACAGGAGAAATGTTTCACAGGTTTTAGATTCAGAAAAAGTGTTCCATTTATAGTTTGGCTTTAATCTTGTGGATAAATCTTGTAATTAAGCAGGTTCCCTCTTTGCTTTGTTCCTCAGAAATGTAAAGCCCAATTAGCCGATCTTCTCTAGCACCTACTCAAGGTGAGAAGGTTAACATGTTTGTGTGTGTAATCTTATCCCTTGCTTTAATCATTTAGTTTTTCTACCCTTATTTTCTACCCTCCAAAAAATTATTTCAAAAATTGAGGTTTATATTTTGCATTTATGTCAAATGTAGCACATGAATCGGAGCAAAAATAATTTTGTCTTTATTTACAAACATGGGAATTGAAAACCCTGATAAGGGGATAAATTTAGTTAAAGTTTTAAGACTGTTTAGCCCAATGAGACTGAGCTTTTTAAAAAAAAAAAAAAATCTTTATTGGAGTATAATTGCTTTGCAATGATGTGTTAGTTTCTGCTTTCTAACAAAGTGAATCAGTTATACATATACATATGTCCCCAAATCTCTTCCTTCTTGTATCTCCCTCCCTCGCACCCTTCCTATCCCACCCCTCTAGGTGGTCACAAAGCACCGAGCTGATCTCCCTGTGCTATGCAGTTGCTTCCCACTAGCTATCTATTTTACGTTTGGTAGTGTATATATGTCCATGCCACTCTCTCACTTTGTCCCAGCTTACCCTTCCCCCACCCTGTATCCTCAAGTCCATTCTCTAGTAGGTCTGTGTCTTTATTACCATCTTGCCCCTAGGTTCTTCATGAACACTTTTTTTTTTTTAGATTCCATATATATGTCTTAGCATACAGTATTTGTTTTTCTCTTTCTGACATACTTCACTGTGTAGGACAGACCCCAGGTCCATCCACCTCACTACAAATAACTCAATTTTGTTTCTTTTTATGGCTGAGTAATATTCCATTGTATATATGTGCCACAGCTTCTTTATCCATTCATCTGTTGATGGACACTTAGGTTGCTTCCATGCACTGGCTATTGTAAACAGAGCTGCAATGAACATTATGGTACATGACTCTTTTTGAATTATCGTTTTCTCAGGGTATATGCCCAGTAGTGGAATTGCTGGGTCATATGGTAATTCTATTTTTAGCTTTTTAAAGAAACTCCATAATGTTCTCCATAGTGGTGGCATCAATAATTTACATTCCCACCAATAGTGCAAGAGGGTTTCCTTTTCTACACACCCTCTCCAGCATTTATTGTTTGTACATTTTTTGATGATGGCCATTCTGACCGGTGTGAGATGATATCGCATTGTAGTTTTGACTTGCATTTCTCTAATGATTAGTGATGTTGAGCATTCTTTCATGTGTTTGTTGGCAGTCTGCATATCTTCTTTGGAGAAATGTCTATTTAGGTCTTCTGCTCATTTTTGGATTGGGTTGTTTTTTTGATATTGAGCTGCATGAGCTGCTTGTAAACTTTGGAAATTAATCCTTTGTCAGTTGCTTCATTTGCAAATATTTTCTCCCATTCTGAGGGTTGTCTTTTCATCTTGTTTATGGTTTCCTTTGCTGTGCAAAAGCTTTTAAGTTTCATTAGGTCCCATTTGTTTATTTTTGTTTTTATTTCCATTTCTCTAGGAGGTGGGTCAAAAAGGATCTTGCTGTGATTTATGTCATAGAGTGTCCTGCCTATGTTTTCCTCTAAGAGTTTGATAGTGTCTGGCCTGACATTTAGGCCTTTAATCCATTTTGACTTCAGTTTTGTGTATGGTGTTAGGGAGTGTTCTAATTTCATTCTTTTACATGTAGCAGTCCAGTTTTCCCAGCACCACTTATTGAAGAGACTGTCTTTTCTCCACTGTATATTCTTGCCTCCTTTATCAAAGATAAGGTGACCATATGTGCGTGGGTTTGTCTCTGGGATTTCTATCCCGTTCCATTGATTTATATTTCTGTTTTTGTGCCAGTACCATACTGTCTTGATTACTGTGGCTTTGTAGTATAGTCTGAACTCAGGGAGCCTGATTCCTCCAGCTCCGTTTTTCTTTCTCAAGATTGCTTTGGCTATTCAGGGTCTTTTGTGTTTCCATTCAAATTGTGAAGTTTTTGTTCTAGTTCTGTGAAACATGCCAGTGGTAGTTTGATAGGGATTGCATTGAATCTGTAGATTGCTTTGGGTAGTAGAGTCATTTTCACAATATTGATTCTTCCAATCCAAGAACATGGTATATCTCTCCATCTATTTGTATCATCTTTAATTTCTTTCATCAGTGTCTTATAGTTTTCTGCATACAGGTCTTTTGTCTCCTTAGGTAGGTTTATTCCTAGGTATTTTATTCTTTTTGTTGCAGGGGTAAATGGGAGTATTTCCTTAATTTCTCTTTCAGACTTTTCATCATTAGTGTATAGGAATGCAAGAGATTTCTGTGCATTAATTCTGTATCCTGCTACTCTACCAAGTTAATTGATTAGCTCTAGTAGTTTTCTGGTAGCATCATTAGACTTCTCTATGTATAGTATCATATCATCTGCAAACAGTGACAGCTTTACTTCTTCTTTTCCAATTTGGATTACTTTTATTTCTTTTTCTTCTCTGATTGCTGTAGCTAAAACTTCCAAAACTATGTTGAATAATAGTGGTGAGAGTGGGCAAC